>NW_026729661.1:0-47396 GCF_030272615.1 Cryptomeria japonica | reverse complement strand
AGAATTTCTTTATGGAATTACCAACCCCCTTTTTTTTGAAAACTTGTGCATCTTTTATAAGAAAAAAAAAACTCCAAATTCCACTACCTAATTTTTAATTAAAAAAAAATAGAGATTCTCTCCCAATTTGGCCTTCATGCAAATTGATTAGACTTAGTGGGAGGAGTTACATGCAAGGTGGTGGAGAAGCCTCTAGAAGCTTTTTATTCCTCCTACAACATGTGCCATAATTTGGGTGAGGAAATTTTAAATAAAAAATTAAAAAAAAGTATATTTTCCATGTGTGTGTGAGATTTATTATTTTTATTCTTTTATAATATTCATTCAATAGTTTAGCCAAAAGAAATATAATAGAGTTTGTATTTTAATCCAAAGGTGATAAAGGAGGGTTGTGACATCCTCCCCCCCTTAATTTGTGCATCATCCCGATGCACTTATTAAATGCATTCAAAAGAGTTTATAGTTCATGTTTAAAACAAAAGTGGCTGGGGCAGATAGAATTATTTCCACAACCTAAGTGGATCCAACATGGAAATCGGATGACCTCTTTGTGCTAGCACTAATATTTAATGTACATGAATGAGTTTAGTACTCATATACAAATTTAAATCATGTTAAAACTATTTAATATATCTAAAAATTCAACCAATTTGTATCCCAAAAGGCGTGTCACGTTGCACAAGTGTCGATGTAACATAAAATCGCCCAAAAGAAGTTTATGTGTCCATAGCCATCGTCTACACCAAACAATCAATTAAATAGTTTATAATTTATATATATGTAGATATTAAAAAATGCATGCTTACAAAATTAAATTAAATTCAACGGGTGTTTGTTTGTCTATATATAGACCTTACAAATAAGTAGTCCTAGCACTACCACTAATTCATATACCTTACAAATTTTCATACTTTTATGGATGAACAATTTTTTCTAGCTCCCATTAATCAAGACATCAATTTTTTTTATAAATTTTCTTATGAATAAGTAGTCCTCGAATTTGACAGGCTATAAGGCCGTTTTTGCACTTTTAGATTGTATATTACAACCAATAAAATTAGTGGACCATAATCGTTTTTGCACTTTTAGACTCTATATTACAACCAATAAAATTAATGGACCGTATGTATGTATCGACAGACTATTTTTTCCAAAAACTGTATATATGACACTTAGAATTATTAATAAGCCATAAAAAATTATAGTAGGTACTATATATAGATATATATTATTTTATAACATTTATTATAAATATATAAATTTATTTAGAATATTTTAAAATTGTAAGATTAAGATATAATTGTTTCTAATTTTATATTATTTTTATATGAATTTTTAGTATATTTTTTCTTATTTAAATTTAGAAACTTTGTCAATTTATTTTTTAATATTTTTAATAAGATTGTCTTAAATATCAATATAGAAACTTTTAACAATTGAAATGATAAATATAATCATTTCTAATTTTTTAAAATATTGTAATAAAAAAATCTAAAATAGTTTCTATTTTTTATAATAAACAAGAATTTTGGGTGTGAATTTAGAAACTTACAAGTATATTTAAGATTTTTTAGTGCATTACTAATTTATCATTGTTTTTTAAATTTTTACATTTTTTTGCATGGAACTATTTTTTTCACCGCAACTTCAATTCTGTTAAGCTTAAAGAATTTATATTAAACTATTCACAAATTTTAAAAAAATTGACACTTGATATTTTTTTTTAAAACATAAAACTGAAGACGTTAGAATGACTAAACCATCATAAAAAATCATATGACAGACAGGGGTGACCGTCAAATTCCAAACCTACTGGCACCTACCACTAATTCATATACTCAGATTTTCCTAAATGCAAAGTTCATGGGAAGTTCATGGGATGACTAATTTTTCTAGCTCCCACTGATCTAGATATCAAGAAATCTGCTCTAGAAGAGTCTGGGAATAATACCAAAATTGAAAAAGAGTTATCTCTCTCAAGCTGTAAGCTAAATTTGATTAAGTAGAAGAAACTCCGAGTAGAACTAAGCCTTTGATAAAAACTAAAACAAAGAAAACCTATAAATGTTTATTTTCCTTGAACTGATTACAAAAAAACTACAACGGTCTGTCATAAGACTTGAATAGAAATATATTGCAGTAGCTTAAAATTGAAGTGAGATATCACTTAAGCCTTAAACACATACATTTTCTTTATATAAAGCTGGCTAAGAACTAGTAGTGCATCTTATCTTGTATCGATCGAACTGCCTAAAAACTGGAATTTCCTATCCTATAGACTTTAGCTGAGATTACAATTGCAGCTAAAGATGGAACCTAGCTAAATCTAAAGTGACAAATCCAATAAAACAAAGTCTAAATCTAAAATGACAAATCATATAAAACAAAGTCTAGAGTTGGAACAGCAGTTAACTCACTGCTAAAATAAAATCTTCATAAGCAAATGGCCTAGTCTAAGAACAAAAACAGCACCTTACTAACTGGAACAGCATTTCTAAATAAGGATGGTGCATCCATCACAAGGATGCCTAATCAGGGCTGCTGCGCCTTAACACAATCATAGGAAATTCCAGCTCCCCCAAAATCACCCAATCAGATACATAAGAAGATTAGAACGATGTTTAAATTGTTGATCATATTGTTCATCCTGTTACCTTAACTGCCTCTCATAAATTTTAGCAAACTTCTAAGATGAGAATACTTTGGCTTTGCAGAAGAACTAATTTACTAAATTCCATTGACAGTTTTTTTTTTCAAACTGTTTAATCTGAAAACTACTGATAGAAGTCTGTTCTAGGAACGAGTATTAACCCCCCTGCACATAACCCAAACACAACAATATAATTTCTCATGACAGACCACAACTCCTTCGAAAAGTTTATTTCATAAACAAAATGAAAACCACATATAATTTGAAAGGTAAATTCAGAAAAGAATTCATAACACACTACAACTCATTCTGAAAACCAAAAATTTGCATTCATTATAATGCATTTATAACAATGGAACATTAACTCTCATTTTAGAAGCCACAGCTCCGAAAGAACACTTACCCATGCACAAACACAATCAAATCCTAACTGAAAACATAAAAAACGCCTGACAGCTATAATTTCAACAACATATACTAGAGAGCAAAATATACGAGTTATCAATAGCTTTAAGTAATATCATCTTTTAAATTTAGAAACACCTAATGTTCACTGAGTTATCAGTCCACTTTTGTTTTAATTCTCTGTTTGCAAATCGCTCAATGGCTGTTCCAAAACGGTCGTGTTGTTGGAAGAACAAGCTTTGTGGCTCGCCATCTGCTGTTTCTGATTTTCTTGTGTCAACTCATTTTTAAACCCATCCATCTGGAACATGCCCCACAAATATTAAATTTTAACAAGAGTATAAAAAATTATAAACAAGAGAGTTTTTGAGAAGCCGTTACCTCTCCTACAACACTTGACTGTTTCTTACTCCCTTCATCCTTGCTCTTCTCATTCCTACCCTTGTCTTTACTCTTCTCCAGGTTTGCAGGGACAGTTTTCTCCATGTTTGGGGAAGCAGATCTTTTCATGTCTTCAAAACTGCCCTTCACTTTTTGTAGTTTCCCTTTGCCTTTCTTTTCGTTGCCACGCTCATTTTTCTTGGTCGACTCCTCTCCTCTCTTGCGCTTCTTCATTCAAATGGGTTTTGATGCAATTTCATCATTGTGAGGATTTTGGGTATTATTTGCTGGCCCAGCTTTTGCTTTTTCTGAAGAAGCCGCCATGCTGTAAAAAGAATGAACACAGACAGGAAAGGCTTTTTAAGTTGGACGCTGAAAACAGCAGCGGCAAAAAGAAGAAAGACTTTGTTTTAGTTGGATGCTTGAAAAAGCAGCGGCAAAAACAAACAAGAACGTGCCACTGAGATTTGATTACGAATTTAATGCTGAAGTTGGGCGATGCATGACAACGGAGCTTTTGTTTTGATTTTGTCAGGGATTTATACGTGTTACATACGTTCGTTTGCTCTTTTCAATGGAAATGTGACAGTAATGAGGTGTAAATCAGCAGATTTATGACAGAATAATAATAATGAGTAGATTTCAATTAAAAATCACTTATCTCACAACGGCATTCAACTTTAAACAATCGGGAAAATTAGCTTTCTATCTTAAATATACCTAGATGTAGAAAGAGAGAGAAAATGATGAGTATACCATGTGTTGTAATCAGTTTATGTAATCTTCTACTAAAACTTGTAACATGTCAACATTCTCCCAAAAAAATCTCTCTCCTCAAAGACTTTAAATTATTCGTAGAGGCCACCCAAACAATGATTTTAATTTCAATTGGAAATTTTTGGTGCATTTCAGTTGCTCTTGAATAAAATAGTGGATGCTTCGATGACTTTTGTCCATCAACACAAAGCTTATTATGTTTGGTTGAACTCCAAAATTTGCATTGCAAGTAACTTAATCTGATGGGAAAAACATATGAACACTCATCCAACAGTCAATAGATCTACCTTCCTTCCAACTTATTTGGAAGTAAGCATCAAAAAAATAGAAATCCTATCTTCTATTACATGTCATCTACCCAAGGAGAAAACCAGAATGCAAAATATCTTTCCCCCCTAGATATCATTTCTATTCTATATATGCGTCCTTATATTCAAAATGGGAATGTGAATTCTGCAACTTCCACCCTCCCTATATCAATTATCCTATATATGCTTCTCTATATTCAAAATGGGATAACAAATACAAACGATTAATGTATTATACCAAACTGTATAAAAATATCAACCATAAGATAACCTAGCTTTGGAGACCCTTACTTGGCCTCCTTGGTTTCTCCTTTATTGGCTTTTGCAAATTCTAGCTCATCACCCAAAGTGTGTTGCTCCATTTCAAAGCGGTAGATGATAGGACACTCATGACCACATATAGAGTAGATTGGTTCCCATGCTTTGGTCGTGAAATCTCTCATCTCCCCCTCTAGGTAGTCTTCTTCAACCTTCACCCTACCTGAGCTTTTTGTGTCCATAGGAGGTCTAACCCAGTTCCTTTTTTAGTATATCTTCCTCTTTCATGTAAGTGCCAAGCCACCCATCCTCTACAGGTTCGACCACCCCTGTCAGATTTTGTAGAAAAGTGATATTCCTCCTGATTGTATCCCACCTCGCCTCAAATTCCTCCTCTTGCAGAGTTCTGATAAGAGGGACGAGCCTAATCTCCTTATTTTCCATTCTTTATCATATAAAAATTTTGGGGTAGGGGAAAAGATGCATGCCCAAATATGTTGTCTAACACCCTATCAATTTCATCCAAGAATTCATGTTTGAAAATGAAGTGACAAAATTTATTTGCCTTGCCTTTTTCCCAATCAAAAAATAACAAATTTGCAAGAAACGTGACTGGAATGTCAAAATTTACCCTGTAACGAAGGGAAGGTTTTAAGAAACTTCTCGCCCAGAATCAACTTCACTGCATGAATCGCCAAATGATGTCCCGATCTCATGACAAATCCCAACCTTTTCTTTGTGATTTCACCAATGAATGTCATTTCTCTTTTCGTTGTCTTAAGCACCATAGGTGTATCCATTGTATTGAGCCATCGTAAACCAATTTACAAGTTTTGGTTGCTCAACAGATACCAATGAAATATGTACTTTGGTTTTTCATGAGGCGTTAGAATTTTCTCAATAGTCTATACTTTTTAAATTGGTGCTAATTTTCTTTCCCTTGTGATGTATGAGTTGTCACTTCATCCTTTTATCAAGAACTAATTTGCAAAAATCTTGCCAAATCCAACTCAACACACACTTCCTTCATGTGGCATATTAAATAATGATGTCATATTCCTTTTGCACATGCCAATAAGTATTTTCAAATTTTAACAATTTAATGATTTGAATCGGCATCCGACGCCTTCATGGCCAAGTCATTCGCCATGTCTTTTCCCTCCTAGTATACATGGTTGATTTTGAAATTTGAATAACTGTCAATTAGCATTTTGATTGACTCTACACATTTGTTTAATTTCTAGTTTGGGGTGTGATTTTGTTTTGACCGCATTGATGGTAATTAGAGAATCACCTTCAAGGTGAATGTTTTCAACTCCGATCTCCTTACCCAGTTTTAAAGCTCCTATTGCCACCATGAATTCTGCCAATTTGTTTGTAGCAATACCAATTGGTTTGACTCTTTTTTGCAACAACCTCTCCCAAATCATTTCGAGCAACATATCTGATGCCACTTGGGCTTGAGTTGCCCTTAGAAGCACCATCAAAGTTGGTTTTAATCCACCTAGGTTCTAGTGGTTCCCATTTTATATTTTGTTCAAAATCCAATGAGTTTTTCATGCTTGCTCCAATCAAAGGGGGGATAATTAACCCATTAAACCATTTTATCATCCCAATTTGTGTAGTTGTTTCCTTTTATTGTTTTGTTTTTAGCCGCAGAGTTTTCCAACTCCACAATGAAGGTCTCCATCTTCTTTATTAGACTATCTCTGAAGACCCCTTTTTCCTTCAATTTAGGCCATATACCAAACCGGTCCCTCAATTTGAATAGGGCAGGGCATTGTAAATTAAGGATTGTGGTAAAGTGTTTCCAACAATCTTCTGCATAAGGACGTGTAAGTAATATGTGGTATGCATCTTCTTCTTTACATTTGCAGAATGAACATCTTCTGGGGCTAGGAACGCCAAGCTTTATCAATCTATCCTAGGTTAGAATTCTATTTTGTATTTCCAACCAAAATAGAATCATCTTTAGGCCATTACTTGTCCACCAATGCATCTTCCTTCACTTTGTCCACCAATGCATCTACCTTCACTTTGTAGCCAATCTTGACTTTATATTGTCCATCCTTAAATGCACACCATTTAATATTGTCATCTTGTTCTGCAAAATTAATACATTTGGAGTTCAATATTTCTTTTTGTTGCCTATTTTTTACTCCCAGGCCAAAAATAGCCTAAATAGTTCTACAATGTGCCCAAGATCTTATAAAGAGGTTTAAAGATGTTTCAATATTTGTAAAATGGGAAAGATTCGCTAAGAAAGCCTTTCAATATTTTGGAAGGAGTGAAGCATAATATTATTATTTAGTTACCTTCAGAAATATCTTTTTAAGGGAGTTAAATGTCGAAGCTCAACTTTAGAATATCTCCCATAAAGCAAGCTATTAAATCTTTTGGAGAGAAGTTGAGTTCCAAAAAGAAAGAAGATTTTCACGTGGCATAAAGTTTTGGAGCCTAGTGTTGCATTGTAAAGAGCAAGTGTTCATGCATGTATGTGTTGGATTAGTGTTTAATAAAAAAATTCAGTGTGTTATGAAAGGAAAGTCTCATTCTTGTCGCAAGTTCATCCTCATGTAGGCCTTAGCAAAGACTTGGAGCTATGTTTCAGGCTACTTTCATGCCCCATTCTCTAGTTCTCAAAGTTTTCTATCTTCTTTCAAAGGTTTGGGCATGGAAAGAACAACAAAAGATTCAAGAACCAGTTTAAACAACAAACAAAGAGTCGTAATCAGTAATCTATGGTGAAAGGTAGGGTTTCATATTTCCTTGGGAGCCTCATTTTTGTAGAAGAGCAAATGTTTGCATTGATATCTTGTTTTTCATATGGTTATAGTATCCATACTATGAGCTTTCTTGTTTTACAAGCATTTGACAGAGATTTAACATAGAAGATTTGAAGGTTTTCTTTTGTTATATATTCGTTGATCTAAAGTAAGAGTCTTTTCATATAATGAGCCATGCACACGAACAAAGTTGATAGGACTTATAGGTATAAACCCTAACTAAAATAAGCATGCACAGTCATGTGCGAGGTAATAGAGCTTGTAGGGTGCAATAAATAATCTTAGAGACCATGGAAAAGACAATGAGCAACATCTTGGGGGTAGTCGACAAAGAAAGAAAGCAGTGAGTAGATTTTTTTTATATCATAGCATCCACATTCCATGCAAACTCGACAAAGGTCTTTGTTTTGAGACACATAGCAGCCCAAGACGGTTTATGACTAGTTAAAGAACAATCACCTAAGCAGCAAGGGGAATGTATTAAGATTAAATGGGATGCACGTTTTGGTTGCCATCAAAGATCACAGTGCAGTCATGGATAAATAGTCCATATATTGTGCTAGGAACAGGAGTCTAGGACATATATAATGAGTAAATGCCTTGATATGTTTGCACAAACCATCCAAGACCTAAAGCTTTGATCAAAGGCACAAAGGTGAGAAATGAGATCATAATTTCAACTTAGCAGTCATATACTGAAAGAGTCCTAGATAAACAACATAGATCATAGTGAAAAATCTTTAGGTCAGAAAGAAAAAGATTTATTCATGAGCATTATAAGATATCCAAATCCAGTGGATCAGTCAATAGAGGAATATGAAGATGGTTGATTAAACACAACATAGTCTGTAGGTGTTGCAAAAAGGACATTAAGAGTGATTGCATACCCTGTGTGACAGTGAGAAGACAATCCATTGAGGATACTAAAGGTAGTCTCGTGGAGATACAAATCAATGTTTGACAGTCATTTATGATAATAACAAAGAGGTTGTTAAAGCTTAGACATCTCTATATAATAGAAGGTATGTTTATTGAAGAGATAAAGAGAGATAGGTCTTAGACCTAAATAATGAATTATAACAGTTAGACAAAGGTCTAATATTGTTAACCATTAGATAAAAAGGTTTTAAAACCCTTAGCAAAACAAATCAATACCCAATCACAGAGATGTACAAGCAACATACCTCTATTTGTAGTCCCAACCATCATACGGTGAGAAAGGGTTTGATCTAAAGCATACAATGAGTAGTGAGAAATCATAGCCCTCGAAGGTTGCAATCAATACAATGAATGAAAGAACAATAGCAGCCAAAAGGATTGTGACAGACATGAATAAGTATCAATAAAGAAATCTCAGTCCAAAAAGACAGTATGATTAAAGAAAGTCACAGAATAAATATCCATGGACAAGATCTTTGGAGTAGACTCATAGTCCCCATGAATGATATATTGAACATACAAGTTATGATGAGCATCCCCTTAAGTCTTGTTGATCTCCTAAGAATACCCTATAGTAGCATTAGGGTAGGGAAAATTTAGGAATTTTTCATTCATATTGAAAGTCATCAGAAGTACAATGATCTCAAACCATGAGAATATTTTGATAGAGCATCTATGAAAAGTGACAAAGAAAGAGCAGTCTTCACAGTCACAAACACAACCAAGAGGTTAGAGCAACATCTACCAAGAACAGTAAGAGATATACATGCACCATAAAGGGCATATATGAGGCAATATTGCAATGGAGTTTGCAATATGAAGTTCGGGGACAAATGTAGTGAAGGAGATATTACCATCAAGGTACAATGAACAATGATCAATCATATTGCTTGTAATAGTCCTAAAGAGCTTAGAATAGAAAAAAGCCCTAGGGATTTTGTTTGACAGTCCATACAATTGTAACCACTATGACAAATCCTAACCAAAAGCCTTCTACAGTACACAATGAGCTAGGGCAAACCCAGTTTAAGGTTAGGTAGCAGTCCAAAGGCCTTCAAGGTTGCCAAATACACTCACCGTGATAGAACAATCAATAAAGGATGGAAAAAGGTTCAAAGACAGAGGACTAAATAATCCTAAAGATCATTATTAAGATCATTATTAGCATGCTTCATACACAATGAATCATATCGCCAATACATAAGAAAATGTATTCTAGTAGCTCCAAGCATATTCCAAGAAGACAATAGTCTTGGTAGAGAAGACAAAGACCTCATAGTAAAGATAGATCTTATTATCAATCAAGGCATGATAAGAGTCAGCCAAGGGTTTAGTTAGTGATTTTGAGAAAAGTATGAAAAGTATTTTTGTATCATATGTACGAAATCCCTAATCATAGATAATAGATATTGAGAGCTAACAATTCTTAAGATAGTTGACAGAGAAAGACATAAAGTATCAATGGGCATCAATTACAAAATACCATTCACAGTCCCAAAAGCAGTCATGAAGCAAGGTATTCAGAGCAAGTTTCGTGGTATCATAGAACAGTCATGCAGGTAACAATAAGTTTATATTAGATCATATAAGACATAGATGTCAATAATCAAAACAGGGATGAAAGATCAAATAACCATTAGATGAAGCATTTAAGGCATAAATGATAATCACAGTTATATAGCAGCCTCCTCAGTAGCTATTAGTGATAAGTATCAAATCACTATCATGAGTATCAAAGTCTTGGATAGAGGTTAGAACAACAATCACTGAGAACATAGGTGGATAACAATCAATCAATACAGATTCAAAGAAGATTAATCAAATCTGAGCATAATCATAACTGTAATCATGAAAATACAATCAAGGGACAGTCACATCTACAAATTGTGGATTCACAGCCAAGAATCACATAGAGATCAGGATATATGCAGTCTTAAAGAGACATAATCACCAAGCACTCTTAATATCATATGAAAGGATTTCCAAAGGATCAATATGAGTTGTTAGTTTTACTCGTAGGTAAATGTCTGACAGTCATTGACATGTGGACCTATGTAGAAATATTTTTGACCTTGAAATGACCTTTCTATCTTCAGTTAGGATCATTTTAGGGGGCAGTACCCGATCAAGTGATAGTCTAAAGTTAAAATATCTCATTTTGATAGTTTTTCAAGGGTTTTGTAGGCATGTGAAGGCCTAAATTTGACCCCAATGCTCTAAGAGCAGTTATCAATCAGTTGATTCCTTCCACATGCCAATCATTTTACAATCAACTTAAAGTAGTTTTGCAAAGAGTTCTCATGAATTCATCATTAGTTATGACCTTTAAAGGAGGATCTTTTGAGCAGTTAGACATTAGTTAAAGCCTCCTCATGGGTTGACTATCAGTTGAGTCAGCTTTCCAAGAAGTCTACCTTCAGTTTCACTTAGTTTTGGGTCCCTTTTTGCATGGATTTAGATTAGATTCGACCGTAGGCACATGTAATGCAAGCTTGATGGAGATTCCAAGGGAAAGACTGTTAGTCCCAACCAATGCTGAGAGGGGAGGGGTGAATCAACACTATACTGGTTTTTACCAGATTTAACTTTAATCAAAGTTTCTATTCAAACTTAACACTTATCAGTATAAGAAACATTAATAAGAAACATGCACACATAAAATCAAACACACATGACTACCAAGATTTATCACGTCGAAACCCAAATGGGAGAAAACCATGGTGTGAGTAGAAACTTAAAAAATCTGCATTCTTCTGGAGTACGCCCGATGAGGAGCCATCCATGTTAGGAGATTACAAAGACATTGTTAGGTGCCACCTAGTTAAGGGATTTTCTTTAAGGCCTGTTAGAACCTTTACCCTGTTAGAGGTAGCCTTGTTAAAGGACTTGGGATCATCAATTAAGATGTCACCCGATTAAGGGATTTTACAAAGGGACCTATTAAACCCACCCAGTTAAGGGACTTTTCTATTGTAGTTATTAAAAAATAAAAGAGAGAATGATGTGTTATATTAGCTACTCTTAGCTTAATTAGGTCCAATTGAAGCTCTTTGTTTTGACCACCGGTTACACTTGATCTGCACTCTACTAGTGCTATGCATTTCACTTGCTTTGCACTCTTCTGGTGCTCTGCATTCTTTCTCTGCTCTTCACACTATCTGAGCTCTGCGCACTCTCTTCACCACTCTACTATTCACTTAGCAGTTTTGCACTCTTCTCACCTTGTTGGATCGCCTCTCTTCAAAATTGCACTTAGCAATTTTACGATCAAACTTTTTGGTTTTCGTTAAAAACCTTTATATCATGTTTTGCCGACACATACGTGTTGATTCTTAAATGAGTTTACACCTAACACTTGGTACATTTGAAATTCATATCTTTCCACATTTTCTCTGCGCGCTCTCCATCAATCTTGCCAGCAACTCATCCTTATCTGCCACCGCAACTCATAATTCTAGCAACTTTTGGGTCGTGTTCTGCCTTTTTAATGCAAACCGGAAAATCCACACAAATCTCACCTTAACTAGTTGTTAATTGTTGTAGACTTCACTAGCAATTTGTTTTGATGATATCTCACCATGACCGACTCACCTTTGATCATCGCATCTAGCTTACCGATCACTTCTCCGAGATTCTCGGTGGATAGCATTCTTCAACCTGTATCACCGGTGTAACTCTTCATCTTTTGCCACTGGTCATTGATCATCAATCAGACTAATCACATGTCTATCCAAATTGTTTTGGTCGTGCAGAAGACTACTAAACTGCAATTTGAGTCACCTCTTGTGACCGCATCATCATTTCAACTGCATGTTTAAGAAACTAATCTCAACACCTATCACATGCTTGACTGACCGATCAGCTACTCTGTTTATCCTGATGAATATTAAGAGTGGGGGGGTGAATTAGTATGCCAAAAATCACTGCACTAAAACACTTACATAGTCTAAAGATAAACCGGTAAAGCAGTCTAATAGTCAGACCGGTTACCACACATGCAAACCAAAATGCGAATAAAGCATTCACCCACAAAAGAAATACAACCATAACACAAGATATTTGATGTGGAAACCCAACTGGGAAAAAACACGATGAGATGGAACTCACAAGTCACTATCTGCAGAATAGAAACCTGACCGGTTAAGGTCTTACAATGTTCTTCACCAGAATAGATCCTATTAGGAATCTCAATCTCTGTTAGGAGATAAGTCCGATTAAAGACTACCTTGTTAGAGGATTTTAGATTCACAGGAGTGAACCACCTTGTTAGAGGATTTTACAAAGGCTTTGAGGCCTACCCGGTTAAGGGCTACAGACTTGTCAAAGATGTGAGTAATCAACAAGTGTTTGATCTATCTAATAGCACAAATTGCTTGGTTAGATCCAGTATTGCTCACAGTAAATGCATTCCAGCATTACTTCAGTCTTCTCTATCTCTCTCTCTCAGTTACAACTTGATCTTCTTAGATAAGATCATTCTTACAATAACTCAACTTCCACCTTAAACCCTAGCACGATATTAACCCTTTCAGCAACAACTTAAAACCCTAGACATGATGTCCTTTTAAAGGAATCTGATTTCATGTCGGTCCAATAGGATTACATTACAATTTCCTAGGTTCAATGAATCTAGACATACTCAGTAACACGACACAAAAAGCACCGTCAATGTGTCAGCACCGTCAAAAAATCGGTGGATTGGTAACTCATCACAAAATGTCGGTTAGTAACTCATCACAGAGTATTACCGGTTCATACAAAATACCGGTTGCCGGTTTGACAAAAATGAAGAGTGGTAAGAATGTGTTGTACCGCTTTGCTCCCTCGTACCGCTTGAGATCTACGAACCGCTTGGGGTCGACATGCCGCTTCAGACGGGGAAACACATTCTGTAAAATCACCACTAGTCTAAAGACTAGAATACAACATACCGGTTGGAACAAATACTGGTTGAGCTCAAGCTCATACATATAAAGGGGATCTCAATACAAGAGTGTGTCCATCAATGAAAATCACAACATAAATAAACAAAAATGCCAACATATCCTTCAACCAGTTAGTCTTCAACCAACACACTTCTTAAGTGTGTCAATGATACATATTAGCGAAGCACTGAATCCTCCATATTGTTTGCAACCATGAGTAAACCATTGAGATTTACCACACTTCCTTGCCTATGAGCTTGGCCTTATTCAACGGTAAGTGTTGGTCATCAATGACAATACTAACTGATGAACCAATTGTGTCAACACCATCAGTTATGCCAATAAAGATAAGCAATTCAAGTCCACTATCAATTGAAGAGCTAGAGTTCAAAGTTTAGTCTCTTCTCTTAGTCAAATCATGGAGCTCATTTTGCATATATCTTTGTACCTTATGTTATTTTCTTCATAGTTCTTTCTTTTCTTGCATTAAACAACAACAAGAAGGTTGTAGCTCATCTGTTAAAAAGCATAAAAGCATTGTAATGGACTGTTTTATCAGTTGATGAATAAAGAACAACAAATTCTTCTCATTTCCTTCTTGTTTTCAATATTGTCACATGTATGATTTTGATGAGAATAATGTGATTTATTGTTAAATTCTTTATTATTGTCTCATATTGCTTTCTAGAACAAGAAAATTTTATTGTAGACTCAGGTTGTGTGCTGTGTTATTTACTTTTCCAAAAAATTGAATGTTGTGAAGAACTCTTTGCTTCAAACAAATTTCTGAAAAACTGTCAAACCTACACATGAAATATTCATGAGTTTCATGATCTCATATGATTTGTAATCAGTTTTTAGTTCTTTGACAGCTGATAATTAATTTAGGACAGCGATTAGTATCAAACCTTTGGTGTATCACCTCCCATTAGCAGTAGGATTTCATTATTCAACAAGTTTCTTATCCCTTTTCTCAGTCAAGATTAGTCTTTTTTGGAGGTTTCACCAGAGAACCAGCTCAATCTGGAGGTTGATTTCCACCTTAGGAAACCCACATACCTAGAAATATTCCAATGTTTCACAAGATTTCTAAGCCTTCAGTTGAGCATTCATGGGTGCAATCTTGGTGACAACACTTTCAATTTAGATTTATGATCCTGCTGGGCATTAATCTCATCTAAATATTTCCACTCCCACTGTAGGATGTTGTTTCTCCATGATATAACTCCATGATGCCTCACTTTCCTCCCCCATAAATTGATTTTTTCCTCCTAATCTCCTCCAACTCCTAGATTTTCCAAATTTCCTAATGACCATCCCATGAATCATCCCAAAAGGGGGCTTTTCGTCCATTTTTGACATCCTAGGTTATGTCTGGTGATTATATCCCTACAATCAAGTATGAAGTTCCAAAATGCAGATCCTTTAGGGGAATTTGTAATATTGAGGATTCAAATGGGATCTTCAAAATCTAGATATTTCTATCTCAGTATCCGAGCCCACTTGGAATTGATTTGATACATGCTCCAGACTATCTTGGTACCAATGGTCGCATTAATGATGTTAAGTTGCTTTACCCCAACACCTTTTAATTATTGAGGTATTTAAATCTTATCCCAAGATATAAGAGAGAATTTTTTAGTGTCATTGGTCCCATTCCAAAATAATTTCCTCAATATTTGGATTAAGTTATCTATTACCACCTCAAAGATCTTTAGGCATGACATGGAGTAGATTAGAAGAGCTGACAAAACTGCTTCGATCATAGGAATTCTAGTAGAAGTTAGCCATTTTCCCTTCCATAGTTCCATCTTCTTTCTGTATTTGCTTATGAGTTTCTCCCAGTAGCATTTTTTGTTTATCCCAACAAACAATGGAATTCCCCAAAATTTCTCATGAAAACATGCTAGTCTTAGGCAAAGAATTATTACTATATCTCTCTATACGATGGGCTGAGTGTTGAGGAAGAAAACCTCCAATTTCCTCTAGTTGATATGTTGTCTAGAGGTCATGTTATAATCATCTAAAATTTTATTGATGGATCTTACCTCACATCTGGAGGCCTTACCAAATAGTGTTGTGTCATCGATAAATGGTTGATGAGTGACCAAATCCATTCCATTAGTGATGCCTATGCCTTTCCACAACCCCTTAGTCCTGCAATGAGTGATAGCTTTGACTAATGCCTCTATCATGATTATAAAAAGGAAGTGTGATAACTGGTCACCTTATCTGATTCATCTCGATGATTCAAAAAATCCATGAGATTTACCATCCACAAGTACTGAAAATGTTGGAGATTGGATATAGCTTCCAAACCATTTAATCCATCTATCTCCAAATCCAAATTTTCTTAAGACTTTCAGGAGGAAATGCTTGTCCACAAGATCATATTCTTTTAGTATGTCTAGTTTAACAATCATACAAGGAGTTTTGAGTTTCCTTGTGGAATGAATTACTTCGTGTGCCACAATGATGCCCTTCACAATCAACCTTTCTAGACAAAATCCACTAAGTTACTCATATGAAATCACCTTATTATTTACAGCTTTCAACCTATTCGCTATGACCTTGGTGATTATTTTATAGGGAATATTTAATAGTGCCATCGACCTATAGTCATTCATACTCCAGGTGATTCCTTCTTTTTAGGAACTAGTGCTATAAATGTGTGGTTCGTTGCTCCTAGAATAGTTGCTTTCCTCCTAGATTCCTCCATAGCAATTGGAAAATCATCCATCACAATGACCCAATAGTATTGAAAGAATCTTGTTGGAAATCTATTAGGACCAGGTTCTTTGTCAAGGTTGAATTGAACGGCATCTATTTTTTATTTCTTCCAGTGAAACAAGTTTGTGTAATTATTGGTTATCTACATCATTGATTAATGAGGGTATTATTTTTAAAAATCTATCCCTTTCATTTGTATGGATTGGGCCATCTCTGTTAATTATTGCCTGAAAGTGCCTTACTGCTTCCTAATTTGCTTCCTCATTGGTTTGTGTCATTGTGCCATCCTCCCTTTGAATCTCCACAATTATTTTATTCCTTTGATTGACATTGGTAGATTTGTGAAAGAATTTTGTACTCTTATCCCTTTCTTTTAGTCACATTCCTTTGGATTTTTTCCTCCAATATGTTTCTTCTCTTTCCAGTAGCTCAAACAGTCGGGTTTTTAGTTCCCTCTCTCTATCAAATTCAATTGAATTCATCCCATTTAGAATGACGACATCATTTAGCCGTTGAAGTTGCTCTTCAAATCTTAATTTTTCTTCAAAGATATTTTGAAATGTTCCTTGTTCCATTCTTTTAGCTTCTGTTTTATATGAGAAATATTTTTAGAGAGAAGGAAGAGTTTGGAGTGGTTGCCAGTACTGATTTCATTCCATCGGTCCTTCATTCGATCCAATATTGAAGGGTCCATAAGCCACATGTTTTTTAAATTTTAAAGGGGAGCCTACCTTCCCATCTTCAGGCCATATAGATAAAGATATAGTGAAGTGATCTGATTCAATGAATGAGAGTATGGTTGCCTCATATGAATCTGTGGTGTCAGTCCAATCCCTGAATACTAGAAACCACTCAAGTCTTTATGAAATGCTGGTGAATTCCTGCCTCCTATTTGTCCAAGTAAATCTTCCATTTTTGGTTGGGATGTCTTTGAAATGATTATGATCGACAAATCCTTGAAAGGTAGTTTGAACTCTTGATAAGCTTTGCAATCCACCCTGATTTCTTGAGTTGTTGAGAGTGGCATTGCAGTCCCCACCAATGATGATTTTAGCATCATTCTACTGCGTAATCCAGTTGGAAATGTTGCTCCACAATTCTCTTTTATCTAAAGTTGATATAGGGCCATATACATTGATGCTCATAAAATTTGTTTTGTGATTGAGAAGCTTACAACTAAACGCCATCCAATTTTTATTTTCCACCACCAGATTACATTAGGTGGATAGTGGATTCCATAGAATATCTATCCCTTTGGAATCCCCTTCAGCTTCTACAAAAAAACGATCCTGTATTTGACATGACTTTAGCCTCCACTGACTCTTTTCCCTACTCCATTTGGTTTCCTATAGAAGAAATGCATCTTCTTTTCTAAGATCTATTTTTATGTCGAATTAGGCGCCATTTTTTAGGGAAATTTAAGGCCCTAGCATTCCATGTAAGTCTCTTCATGGATCCTCAACAAGGATTATCTCCTTCATGTTCCTGTGTTTTCTTTGTCCCTTCGAACTCCCTGCTAGTGCTAACTTTACCTCATTGGCCTTTCATCCTCTCTGATTTTCCCCCTCAATGTTTGGTTTGTTTATGTTAGATTGATTCTTCATTATGCTTTGTCCTACCATTATGTTTTCAAAGGCATCTTAAAGACTCTTTTAAGATACTAAGTCAAATTTATTAGAGGCTGGATCAATCTCCTCTTGCTCTATTTCTTCAATATTAGAGTTTGTCTCCTTACCATTCTCTTCTCCATTTATCACATCTGGTATTATATCTTCTTCTTTCGCGGATAATGAAGTTCGTTACATGTGCATCCTGACCATGCTCTATTTCCATCTCTAAATATGCATTTATTTTTAGGTCTCTACCCCCCTATCCATGTTTATCTCAGAATCCTTACCAATCCTAGCATCCTACATTTTAGTAACATTCTCCAACATATTAGAGGAATCATCTACCTTGTCACTCTTGTCATCACAATACACCTCACTGATCAAAGTATCCTCCTAGTTTCCTATATCAATTTTAGTGCCACTCATTTCCTCCAAAGAAAAATGATTTGAGGATTCCATCTTACATTCTTCTCTATTTAGAGAATCCATCAACCAACCCCTATCTTCATACAGGTCTAATTTCTTGCCACTTCTTGATCTAGTTGTTTCTTCCATCGCATGTTGAAATAATTTATGAGTGTATTGGTTGGCCTTATCAATTTTCATTACTCCATTACACTCTATCTTATCATGAAACTTGGGTTTGCATTTAGGGAAATGAATCTTGAGATCTTCTCTATTTTTTATATCCAAATTATATCCCTGAAATGTAGTTGAATTTTCGAGGGCAAAATTTGGTGAGGAAAGATGTCTATACATAGTCTCATAGAGGCACCCCAAACCCTATCTTCTAAAATTGGATCCACATAGATTAAATTTCCTAGCCCATTTCCAATATCTATGAGTATCTCGCTTCTCCAATATTCTATGCAAGTAAATTGTATAATTTGATCCATACTGGGCCTTTATTGATCTTGTGTTTCCATGGGTTCAAGTGTAGAAACCATTCTATCAAACGCATTCTGATGCTATCAAGATAGTGTGGACCACTGTTTAGAGTTTTCTCTTTTTCTGTTAGATTAGTGAATTCTACTAGGAAATAGCCATTGGGCAATGATTTAACACATATCTGGGAACCCCATATTTGGTGACACCAATTTTTAAATGTTCTACCCATATAAAGTAATCATCTTGGAGGGGACCCTTTGCAACTGGTACGAGTCCAGGAAGGCTATCTTTTCACCCTCCTTGGAGTTTGGACTTGGCTCGTTGGCGCTTGTGTGATTCCCTTGGTGTCTTGTGTCACTCTTATGTGTTCCTAATGTTTTTCTCGTGTTGCCTCCTTGGTGTTTGATTGATTTGTTTGTGGTTTCCTTGTGTTTCATTCTCTTCGCCTCATTGTTTCTTTGGTCTTCTTTTTCCCTATGCATGTTTTTTCTTAACAAATTTGTCCCTGGCTTAGGTAGATGATCATGCCCCTTCCTTGAGGCCGCTTGTGCAAAGGCGGATGGGTAGTGTAATTGATGGAAAATCCAGTTTAAAGAATGATGAGGAGCATATCATTAATAATAGTGGGGGTTTCGAGAATGAGGTTGTTAATTCGCAGAAGGGCAAGCATGAAAAGCTCTCATACAAAGAAGTGGACTCGGAGCAATCGGCCACGGTTTTCCCTCCTTTTGCTAGCTTTGGTAAATCATTTTGTAGGCACGAGCGCATGGATATAGAGAATGGTCCGGGAGGGTCCTCAACCGATGGAGATAGACTCAGATCTAGTGATGGAAGCACGACCGACGATCCCGAAGGGGGAGGAAATGGTAAGTCTTGTCCTCTCGGGTTGAAGACTCTTTCCTTGTCGTCAAATGAAGATATGATAAAAGCCATTAGGTTTGAGCAGTTGCGCTTAAGAAATATTGCAAATTTTTTTATATGCATGGATAGAGAATATTTGCCTTCATGGAAGATTTTTGATGACTAGATTGCAAATGTTTGGGGGAAGAAATTAGGTATTCATGTCAATTTTTGCATAATGATTCAGAAGGGTTTATTTATAATTTATTTGAAATCCCATAATATGCAAGATAGGGTCTTGAAGAATTTTTTTTAGAATGTTGGGCATTCCTTGTTTAGGGCATTTCCTTGGTCTCCTAAAGGAAATGTCGAGCAAGTTATTGCTCGCTCCTCCCCTAACTAGGTTGAAATTAAGAACCTCCAACCCGAATTTTGGCCATTCATTCCTCAAATTCTAAAACTGTTTGGCTCAGTTCTGCAAGTTGAGGAATCGAGAACCACTCTCCCTCAATTGAATGCTAGGGCTCCTGTTGCACTTGATCCCGAGGTTGTGTTTCCTGACATTATCTCTCTTGGTTTTGAAGGAGAATTCTTTTCCTGGGAATTGTCCATGTTGGGTAATTTGGGGGCCCGTTTCTTCTACAAAATCAATGGGCATATGAGGAAGGATTGCCCTTCTCTGAAAAACTCTCACAATGCTAATTTTAAGATTGCTACTAAAGGCAATTTGAGAAGTGATATTAGTAAAATGTAAAATTTTGTTAATATAACTAAAGAAGGTAATACTTTACTAGTGGATATCCCATCCAACAATGGCATTGAGAAGGTCATTTTTGGCCTTGATTGCCCGACTGGTGATAGTAATGGCAATAAATTTGTTAGTTTCTCTAATCCTCTATTTGAGGATTAGTACGAGGTTGTCTAAGACTCTGCCATGAATGATCCCTCCAACATCCTTGTCGGGTGTCACCCAGTACAGGCTAATCTTACCAATTGTGATCAAGTGAAGGTTATTAATCCCCCCTCACCCCAGACTGAATGCTCAACAACTTGTCCTTGCAAGTATTAAGGAGAAATATGATTTAATAAGGAATGCCTTTTAAGTCCCATCTAAATTGAAGATGAGTAACTCCTTACCTGGTATCATGAACTCCATGGCGGATATATCTTCTGATAAACAGATTGTGCCCTTTGGTGCTGATGGTATGGCTATTAGTAATGTTAAGCACTTTATAGAGGTGTTTAGTAAAAAGGTTAGAAAGAAAAGGAAAACATCCGATAGACAATATATCTGTAATAACAATAGTAAAAAATGCAATGAGGTGCCAGAGTGCTTTAGTAGGTTGTACAAAAATAGAAAACTCACCACCAATTAATTTTATGATGATGCACATACATAGCTGGAATTTTAGGGGCTTGCAGATGTCTGATAGAAAATATGTGGTTTGGAAATGGTGTAACAGTATCAAGGAAAAAGACATTATTTGCCTCCAAGAAATCAAAGTGGTAGGGTTCCATGTTTATACTATGTTGAAATTCTTGTGGGCTCAGGCCATAGGGTTCCACTCCAATCATGATAGGGGTCAAGGTGGTATTGCCATTTTGGTTGGTCCTAAGTGGGCAGATAAGATTAGTACTAATGTGTTTTCCCTGCCAAAGGGCTCTGTGGGTCACTTTTAAAGAGAAAGACTGTGTTTTTGGTATTTGCAATATTTATGCTACTAATGACTACAAAGATAGAGCCAGTTTTTGGGATAGGTTGACAACCGGTCTCCCGAATGGCCATTAGAGTTTTGTGGGTGACTTTAACATGATAGAACATGGTGAGGACAAAAATGGTGGCAATAAGGATTATTGGAAGGGTAATGAACATTTCTTTTGGGATAAGTTCAAGAGGAGATTTAATTTGATAGATCCGCTGGAGAAGAAAAAGGGCTCCTTTTTTTGTATTTGGTTCACATGGTGCAATAATCAAAGTGGTAAGCAAAGAATGTACTATAGATTGGATAGATGCTATGTAGATGCATCACTTTTTTCTTTCCCCTCTCAGAGGGGGCATGCCCCTATTTGTGTTTCTCCTACTAGTATCTCAGATTATTCTCCTATCTCTGTCACTGTTAATTTGGACCTTGATCCCTCCTCTATGATTTGACCTAAAAGGGAGAATGGTTTCAAACTTAATGTATCCTTTCTTAATGATGAGGACACTAGTGAGGCTATTAAGATGGTCTCCCAATTGACCAAGTTGTGTATTCCTAACCTCAGACCGAGAGAGCAATGGGAGGCTCTTACTGTTACTTGGAGGAAAATATTCCAGATCATTGGTAAGAAATATGTTATGGACAGGTCTAGAGAGGAATCTTTTCTTCAGATTAGGCTCAATGAGATTGAGAAGGAACTTCAGAGTAAGGGGCATGACCTGACCCTAGAGGGAGAATTATCTCTGGTCAAAAATCTTTTAAGGAAATTGCAACACTTCAAGATCCAAGGGCAGAAGGTTAGAGCTAAAATGAACTGGCTTAAAGGTGGTGACAAGAGAGCCAACTACTTCTTCAATATTATTAGAGCCAAGAATAGAAGGGAACTTATTGAAGACATTCAAGTCAACAATTCTATCACCAATGATTCGGTGTCCATTAAGGTGGCTTTCTTCAGTTTTTATAGTGGCCTGTTTTCTTCTGAGTATGGTGATATGAATCAGAAGGCCCTTGACAAATGCTTTTTGTTAATCCCTAAGAAAATTTCCTATGAGGAGGCTAAGGCTCTGAGTCATAAGATCTCTCTGGAGGAGATTAAGGGTGCTATCAATTCACTGGCTAATGGTAAGTCCCCAAGGTTAGATGGGTTACATGTTGAATTCTATAAGAAGCACTTAGAATGGATAAGCTTGGAATTATTTTCTCTGTATGAAGATGTATTTAAACAAGGATCCCTTGGAGAGAACATCAATAAAGGTGTCATCAAATTGTTACCTAAAGGTGGAGATAAGACTCTGGTTAAAAACTGGAGACTTGTTACCCTTGTGAATATATCCTACAAAATTGTTGCAAAAGTATTAGCAAGGAGGATTGTTGGATTATTGAACAACTTCATCTCTGCCACCCAGACTGGATTCATTAAAGGTAGATATGTTATAGAAAACTTGGTTACTAGCTGGGAGGCAATACATTGGGCTCAAGCTGATAACCAGGATGTTGCAATGATTCTTTTGGACTTTGAGAAAGCATATGACATAATTGAATGGCCCTTCATTAGAGGAATGTTGTAAGCTTTTGGTTTTCCTTCCTACTTCTTTAGATGGATTGATATTCTTTTTAAGGATTCCTCCATGGTTGTTGAGGTTAATGGTGAACTCTATGAACCTATCCCTCTAAGGAGGTCTATCATGAAAGGTTACCCCATTGGCCCGAACTTGTTTGTCATTGTTGTTGATTCTCTTTTCTACATTTTAAGGGCTCCTACACTTGGGCCTTCTATCAGAGGACTTACTCTTCCTAATGTTGATGATTTGATCAATGCCCAATTTGCTGATGATACTGCTTTATTTTTGGCTTTGAATGAGGAAAACTCTGATAATGTTATGAATACACTACAATATTTTTTACTAGCCTCTTGAGCAAAGGTAGCTCCTCACAAATCTATAGTGCTTGGTTGTTCTGATGTTCCTCCAAGTTGGGTTCCCTGCAAAGGTTGGAAGTGGGCTAGTCTGAATTCTATTGTAAGATATCTTGGTATTCCCTTTGCTATTAACCCCTCTACTCAAGATATGTTGCATTGGATATACTCTAAAATTGAGAGGAAGCATTTTAATGGCAGACTCTTCTTCTCTCCTTGGCTGGAAGAGTGCAAATTGTTCAAAATTTTCTTTCCTCTCATCATATCTACCTTGCCTCTACATGGGTGGTTTCTAACTACCAAACCAATAAGTTTGAGAAGATCATGAGGGACTTTCTATGGTGTGATGGGATGGGTCATAATAAGAGACATTGTGTGAATTGGAATTAGTGTTGCAGACCAAGGATTATGGGTGGATTGGGTATCAAAGATATCAGGGCCCATGGCATTGCCTTAGCCTCCAAATGGATTGTCAAAGCTTTGTATGGTAATGAGCCTTGGAAGGTGTTGATCAGAAATAATATTGAAAGGTCGGTTATAAAAAAGACAAAAAGTGGAAGAATGTCCCTTTATGTGATATTGTATTGGGGGATTATAACAAGAAGGTGTTTGGTTCTAATGTGTTTGCTTCACTATGGAAGGCATGGTCATAGGTAAGGAGGTTAATCCCTTCTATGGATGCTATAGGCAACTCTCCTTCATATGCTGTTGTGGATAGATCTATTTGGTGGGGGGTGAACTTAAATAACAAACCTCTTGCTCTGACTCAAAGCGGCTCTGCTAAGATCTAAATGAAAAAAGTATTTCTCTTATTAGCAATGTATTGTTTGACAACCGATCTGGCTCTTGGACTGAGATCAACTCTAAACATGGGATTCCTCCCTCACAAAAGAAAACCTACTCTCTTATTGGTAAGGCTATAGGTTGTTTCTTCCCTGGTAAGATTCTGGATGCTGACTCCTTTTTGAAGCAACTAAAATGGCTAGATGGTTCTTCTTTTTTGGACATTGCTACTAAGCAGATTTACATGATGTTAAAGGATGACTACTCAATATTCACTCGAGTTAATCTGTGTTGGGGTATTGATTGGCCTAAGTCCAGGTGGCAATTTGTTTTTGAATTTTTTTGGCATTCCCCCATTGATCCTAAGAAATCTTGTTTTAGATGGCTTCTTCTTTTGAAAAAAATAGTTGTTGGTTCTTTTTTATCTACTGAGGGTCCTAAACTTATTAGGTGTGGTGTGTGTAATGTCCAGGAGTCTTTTGAACATCTATTTTTTGAATGTGATTTTGCCTGTGGTGTGTGCTCCATCTTGCTTGGCTCTCCTATTGTCTAGAACCATCGGCCCGGTCCTTCTTTGAGTGAAATCCTTGCTGGTTTTGTAGAATCTTTTGACCTTAGGATGAATCGGTTCTGGTCTATCCTATCTTGTCAAGTCTCATGGTTTATCTGTAAAGAAAGAAATGGAGAGGTTTTTCAAAACAAGAGGAGGAAGCTTACTGGGTTTAATAGAAAACTCACACTTTTTTACATTATGTCTCAGGTTTTTGCTGTCCTGGAGATCTTTAAAGACAGGTTCATGATTTTGGTCCGGGAAGGTGCTCTTCAGATTTGCAAGGAAGATATCCAGTCTTTTCAATACTTCAAGAAACATATGGATATGCTACAGCTGAAGGAGATTGAAGCATTGGCACAATATATGCAAAGACTCGAGATTGAAGATCTAGATGATCCTTCTCCTAGGACTGGGGAGAAAGTTTTAGGAGCTCATTGAACAGTGTGGTCATTTTTTCTATATGTATACTAACACAAGAGGCAATTTTGTTGTACTAATCCTCTTATATATTGTTCATGATATAAAACCAAGTGAGCTGACACAGGGCTATGGCATTTTTGATATACATGTAAAAATGTTACTTTAGATAGTAGAATACATGCAAAATATAGGACACCAGTCTGATGACATCTTCCAAATGATTATGATGTATATGTTTTGAACTATTTTAATAGAAATTTTTTTTTTTACCCGTATCCTTAAACTCACCACCCCATTTAATAAAAATGCCTACTTTTTGAAGTCTCTCCCTATCCTGATTAATTTTGGCTTCATCAATTGGAACATGAGGATTTTAGGGCTTAGCACTCTTATTTAGGTTTGGGTTGGATGAGCCTTCTTTGTTGTCTTTGTTGAATTTGCTCCTCCAAGGTCTTCTAGTTTGAAATTCGCCATTTTGTCCTAGCCTCACCTTTTCTTTTTTTCTCCAATCATTAGAAGTATCTGCATTTGGTGTATTGATTTTCTTGGACCACCCATTCTTGCCCATTTTGCAACCTTGTCTATTGAGGATGTTCGACAACCTATTTTGATCCCTTGGGTAATTCTGCCAGCGCCTTGAGTAGGAAAACCTATTTTGGTCCCTTGCTTGATTTTGCCTTCTCCTTTGAAGCCAGGGTGGATCCCATCTACCGTGATTCTGATTCATCCTCTGATGACCTTCGTTGGAAAATCTGGCTTGATTGTTATATCTATCCTTCTACTCCTACATAGGCACTTTCTCTTTATAATTCCTCTGATATCTATCATTGCTTGTGGATCGATTTGTCATGGAAAAGGTCGGATCACATTTGTAAATCCACTAACCTCCCTCAAAGACCCATTGTGGATCGTGATTCATTTGCCAACCACGTTTGAGGCTTTCCATATTAGTTCTAGTCCTATTGCATATATCTTCCATGTAGATTTCTTTATTGTTTTTTCGCTCCATCTGCTGCGTTTGAGATCTCTGATCTCCGAATATTCGCCTCGATGAACTTGATTTCCTTTTGTGATCTTGTTGGGCTCGACGCCATGGATTTGCATTCCTCTTCCATTTCATCCTTGCTCCTCACCGCTCTTGTGCTCGGCTATGCTCTCACACTCCATCAATAACCTAATATTTTTATCCTAAGATAACAATTTTGACATGTATTACAATATTGAAAATATATGTTTAAAAAAAATAAAATTAATAAATTTTTGTGTTTTTTATTGATTTAGTTATCTATTTTATAATAGTTTAAATTAATAACTCTTAGTTTTTTTTAATGAGTTACAACCGAAGTGGTATGTTTAGCTTTTCTCTAAAGCTAAGACCAGTCAAGTAGACTCGAACCCAAGACCTCTTAGGTAGGAGGCTCGCAACTAATTGATGTGTTGTGGGGTTATCCCTAATATAAATCTTAGTTAATTAATTTCATTTCATTTCATTTACTTTTTACAAAACTTATAAAGAATATAGTGGTTAAGAGAAGTATATATTAGAAAAAAAAATAACGTATGAATCTATTGAAACAATTTAATAAAATACAATATGGGATCAATTTAAATGCAAGAAATTCTTAATTTTTCTCAATAGCACTATCAAATAAATTTGGGAAGGTCCCATACAACAACTAGGTTAATTATCCAAAAATTGGATCTAGAGCTCATCCTTTTCTTTCATGCTTAATTTTTTCTTCTTTTTATAAAACCCCTTCCTATTTAGAGAGAATTTAATGCTTAACCCATCTTGTATTTCAGTATTTCTCACACATGTTTCATAAGAATAGAACTTGGGTAATTCCCACAAGATAACCCATTTCACATTGCTTCTTGAGAATTCAGCTAGCACCTTGAGAATTGAACCTCATAAGATTTCCATAATGTGAAACCTACTCTGCAACTAAACCTCATTGCTCAATTTATTACAAACTCGGAAAATACCTTTGTACTAGGAAAAATATACTAATTACACAATATAAAAGAGAACAACAAAAACCAAGACCTGGGTTGCCTTTGATTCAAAATATTTAAACTCTTCATTTTCAATATATTTGAATACCATCTATTTTGACAAATTCTCCTTTTTCTTCACTCTCTTCATATCCCACGAGATTATCGTACCATGAAAAATATACATATATAAACACATTTATATTTATAAAAATTTATGAAAAACAAAATATATATGGCACTACAAAACCATAAATGTGTATATGCATTATTGCAGCTACTACAATTACTACCATAATAAATGCATACCACTTTCATTGTAAAAATAGTAGCAAATTTAAAGAAAATATCACACTTAGGGAGTGAAAAGACACTAAAATGACTCGATAATTGTTTGTTATTAAATTCTTTCTTCTTCCTAAACAAACAAAAGCTCCATATATTTAGTCATCTCAATGACATGAATTCAATCATCTCAATGACATGAATTAAAAGTTTATTTATGGTCCAACCATATAAGCATATGGTATTAGTCGTACACATATGTGGGAATTAATTCATATTGATATTTGTGTTGATAAAAAATAATTAATTTTCTAAATAAAAAAATGGTTAATCAGTTTTTCCATCTAAAAAACCTAATTTAGAAAGAGTGCAAAAAAAAAATATATTAATAATTAAAATTATTTCATTCATTTATCTTAGTAAAAAATTATTTATCATAGAAAATTAATTTTAAAAATTTCATTTCAATTAAAAAAATATATAAAAAATAAAATACAAAGATAACCAAAATTATGGACACTAAAAATATTTAGGTTTGAAATTTATTTTTATCTGGACGATTTAAATTACAAGTGGCATCCATCCATATTCATTTTTTTTGCATATTTCAAGATCAACTCAATTGTATTCTAAATAATCACTCCTAACAAAGGCAATGTTGGTTTCATCCAACTTATACTTACACTCCAATATTGCACCTCATTGCGGTGCAAGGGCTAGTATAAAATAAATAAAACTGTACAACTGTATTTATTACTAAACAAATCAAATCAAATCATTTATGGGTGTGAAGGCGGGTACGCTAATGGCTTTATTTGTGAAATTTATCAAGATATTTCACTAGTTAGCTAGAAGATATATGTTTTTTTGGGTATAGCAAGTGAATTGGCAAAAGATTATTTGCCTTTTTTGCTGGATGATTATTATTTTGGGCATGCATGCATGGTTTTGAGGAATGTAATTGTTTGGCAGTATGGTAGATGTGATGATAGGATTCAATAGTATAGGTGTTTGGATGTGTGGGATGATGTTGTGGGTTTGAGGTAAGTAGGTGTTTGTAGGTACAATAAATGTGGTGATAACATTTGATGGTATTATGTTGTGGTCTTGAGGGATGATTTTGTGGTTTTGAGAAATGTAGATATTTGGAGTTGTGCTAATGTAGTAGATTGGGGGAGATATGAGGTACGTGAAGAGACTTGAGAATTAGCCATGTGAGTGGATGTAGTGATGTGGTTAGATGAAGTGACTTGTTTGTAGAGGAGATTTAGGAATTATAAGGTATATGTTGGTGATTGGATGTTAAATGGAGGTACAAAAACTTATATTAAGATGGTTGGTGCATTTATTTGTGATATTGGGGAACTAATTATTTTGTGGTATAGAAATTTTAGTTGAGGGTGGTATGGAAGGATTGACTTTCCTTGGTATGGAAACCTTAGTTGATGGTGGGTGTGGAAGAGTTTGTGATCGATATATTTTTTGAACTTGTTTCCCCCAATGTATGTGATGATGGGGAAATTGTGGGACATTTTGTGGTGTCAAAATTGGAGGACAAATTGGAACCCTTTTGGGATATCCACAAAAAATATTGATTGGGTTCAACTACAAGAAGATAATGAACAAGTTTCATTTCTCTAGGGTCTTGTTGTGCTTGATGTAGTTCCTTAAGTGTAAGATCAAAGGGAAATTTAATTTTATCTACCAAACTTGGTACAATGTGTAATGATGGTTATTGAGGTCTTTCAAATCTCCTTTTTTATAATGTAAGAGAAAGAACTCCAATATCATATCATCATGTATCATCGTAAACTGTACACCTTTATTAGAGTGTAAATTGTACAGGTTTTCATCAGAGTGGGCAGTTTCCAAAAATTTTTAGTAAACAGGTGCAAGTCTACTAGCATAAATTAATCTTGGTTTTCAAGGACCAGTGCACCGCATGCCCTTCTCCTCCAACCCTATGAGAATATAGCACAAAGTTATGAACAATTTATAGAATGTATTTGATTGATTAAGAGATGGATTTTACAATGAGAAAGATGGTACAAGTAAGATGATGATTTTGAGTTTTTATAGGGAAGCTCAACTCAAGATGGCAATAATTCTCTACCAAGTGGCACATGAGAAGTGTCACATATCTTTGAAGAGTTAAACTAACTATCCAAATGATGCATTGCCACATAAAGTGGCTTGATACATAAATTAAAATATTAAAATAGCTAAATAAGAATTCTACTCTAACATCCCCATTTAAGATTAACTTAACTGAGCATAAATATGGATGGATCCTAGCTACTAGCCAAGTTAGGTACCCATGCACAAAAGAATCTCTTATAAAGAAAATTAAGAAAGAAAACCTAGTGGGTAAAAAAAATTCCTCCAAAAAGAAAGATGATACAAAATATGCAAGAAATGTTCCCTCTCAAGAGGGAGAAAAGAGACTATGGAGCTTCCCTAGAAGATGATGCTCAAATTCTCCATGTGTTATTCTATTGTAAATAACCTTTGGATGCTCTTAATTAAGTGTCTCTATGATGTAATACTTGATGATGGAGATGAACAATCCATACTGAAAGCTGAGAGTGCATGACCCTTAGATATAGTCATTGCCTTATAAGATTCTCAACCTGATGAAGACTTTATGCTAGATTCTGAAATCCCATGTTGATCAAGAAGATATGTTGGGTGATGAATCCTTTTGTACATACATTTGTTCTCATTATGTCTTGATTTCTTACAAAAACACATATTTCACTTTTTCTGTCTTGATTTTCCTTTGATTTGAAAAAGTACCAATTTTAGTGGAGGATTTATTGTTTTCCTTTCTTTCCTTTTCTTGTTGATATTTTTGTTTCTCCCCTTTGTTTGAAGCATTTTGTTTTTCTTTTCATGTAATGAGGGTTTAAGGTTTAGTGATCTGCAAAGTGCCCATTTGGATTAACTTATCTTGCTCCCTTATTAGGTGCACAATGAAATTATCCAAAGATGGCATCTTCCATGTATCTCCAAGAGCTATTTTAGTGGAATAAAAGGTGGATATAAAAAAAGAAGAGTTGGGACTTAGTCTTGAAAGAATGGAAAGGATAAGTCGATCCTCTTTCTTTTCTATGCCACGTTCTTTAAGTTGCAACCACAATGATTTAAATTTTGTGAAATATTCTTCTAATGTGTCAAAGTCTCTTGGACTTAAACCTAAGAGTTAATTTTTTAACTCACGACTTCTTAGTTCATCAACCTTCCCAAAGAATTGTTCAAGGGAACTAACCAAACTTCATTGGTTTTTTTCAAGGCCTCTACATGGAATAGTATTTCTGGAGATAGATTTAGACATAATAGGCTTGATCAAATTTATTAAACCATTTTTCTTTATCTTTTTCTACATTAAACTCTTTTATGTACGCATAATTACCCGATATAACCCTTGATTCTTCAACATAATGGAGATGACCAATTTCCATTCATAATAGTTGACGGTTGTTAAAGGTTTAATGGTTTTATTGAACTCCATTTTCACAAGCCTTTTTTTAGTATTATTATTTAATAGTTTTATATATATTTATTATTTTATAAATTTGAAGTAAAAAATAATAATTATTTAATTATATATACACATATACACACACATATGTGTATGTGTGTGTGTGTGTGTGTATATATATATCTGTATATACACACACACATACACATATATCTATATACATATATATACATGTATATATGTATACATATACACATATACATATACACATGCATATGCATGTGCATATATATATGCATATACATATACATATGCATATGCATGTGCATATACATATACATATACATATACATATACATATACATATATAGTTGGAAAGAGACATTGCATAGATGATTCAATATTGTCATTGATGGCAAATAATGCTAATGCACCCATCCGCATAGCTCAGTTTGTTCATAGTGGAAGAGTGATTGATCTTGGTTAAGTCCAACATACTTGAAAATAGAGTATTTGATAGGGAACAGGTTGATCAATCTGTACTTCAATATAGGTTTATATCTTGTGTTGTGGATCTCAGGGAAGCATTATGGATGTTTTATCTACCGTATTCTACGTTTGTGGCATCTAGTGTTGACTCATAGTTGAGTTAGATGATCTGGTGTGTTGGTTCTTAGTTTGACATTGCAGTTTAGTAGTATTGTGTAAATAATCATTGTGCAGATTATGTGGATTGATTTTGATGCTCAGTTATATTGATCGTGGCATGTTGTTAGATAATTTGGTAGTGTGTGGACAATTATTTTTGGTCCACATATGCATTGGAGTTTTAATTGAGTGGACTTGGTATACACGTTTCATTATTTATAAAGTGATCTTGAAGTCGACATGTAGAAGATATAATGTCATGTTGCAGATATAAAAGATCGATGTATATGATCATTTTGGATATTGATGTATACGTGAAAAGTGTTTGTGATTGATTGTGTGCAATTTCACGTGCACAAGTGAAAGATTTCACTCCAGAATATTGAAGAACAATAAAATAGAGCAATGAGAAATCAAGAGTTTTGTGCTTAGCCGAAACTGTATCCTGGCATTTATAGATACCATTTTTTCAGTTCAAACATTCCAATTATTTTTTGTAAAAGATATTGCAATACATTGAGTCTTCTCAGGGTTGTAGCCCTTATTATTTTGAGTAGTGAGCTCTAGGCAGTGTGCCTGAATGCATATGCATTCCCTATGTAATATTTTTATACTTCTGCAAAGTATATTTATATTGTGGGTCTCATCCCCACTGTGGTTTTTCCCTTAACCATGTTTTCCACATATAAAATCTTGGTGTTATTGTGTTACTGATTGCTTTGTGTTTCTGTATTTGCTTTTTATTCATTTGCATCAAGTGGTTGAAAGAACAAGTTAACAAAGTTAAAAATTACAGAACACTGATTCACCCCCCCTCTTAGTGTTCCTTGATTCCAACAATTGGTATCAAAGTCTAGTCCCTTGAAAGAAGCCTAACAACTTGAGGAGGATCCAAGAAGGTGAGTCAATAGATTTTGGTAGTCTTCAACGTCAGCTTATTGTGACACTTGAGGATCTTGATCAATCCCAAGCAAAGGTTTGACAGATGAAAGAGAATATTAAGGATGTTGTGAACTTCATCCAATCATTAAAAGATAAGTTGAACAAGTCAAGAGAGAAGAGAAAGGAACTTGTTGATAAGCTAAAGGAGAAAGAAATACAAAGCATTGATGACCAATCCTTAAAGGAGAAGATAAAATAATTTGATAAAATTGCTAGAGATAATGTAGTTCGGAAGAATGAAATATAATATATTGTGATGAAATTGACAAAGGAGATTGAGGAAAGGAAGAATAATGAGGAGAATATTTCTCAGTTATTGAAAGATAAATCTGATGAATGCTACAGACTTGATTGTGAGAATGACCAATTGAAGCTTGACCTACAAGAATCTAGACAACATGAAGAAGATCTTAGAAAGCAGATACATCTTCTTAGATATGATCTTGAAGCTGCAAATGAGTACAAGGAGAAATTCAAGATCAGTGAACAACCAAACTTATTACGATGCTTGAGAGTCTGAAGAGTGAGGATGATAAGTGAGGTCCTGGATTTGAGAAAGGTGAAAGCTATGGATCTGGTCAAAGCAATCGTAAGTCTCAACATCAAAAGAACAAAGATAAAAGGTCTCCAATAAGGCATCCTAATGCTCAAATATTCAATGGTAATTGTTTTATTTGCAATAAATTTGGTCATATGACTAGCCAATACAGAAATAGGATGAATCATAATGATCCATCTTTCTCTGGTCAATGTTTCAAATGAAATAAGTATGGACATAAGTCAAATGAATCCAAAAGTATGATGAATAACTCCTAAAATAGAAGGAATATAAAATGTTATGCATGTGGTAGATTTGGATATGTTGCTAACTAGTTCAAATCAAGAGGAAATCAAGGGAACTTTAGGCCTAGACAAGGAAGTGTTGTATGCTACAATTGTAATAAATGGATGGTCACATTGCAAGATTCTGCAAAAGTAGAAATATGAATAGGAATGGTCTGGTAGAAACAAACAAGAATGTGAAACAAGATGATAAGGGCAAAGAGAAAGTTGAAGAGATCGGAGATCAGATGAAGAAGACATTGGTGAACAAGAGCTAATGATGTAGCAACCACATCTGATCCAGAAGATCTGCAAATAGCTGAGATACAAGATTTGTTATTCAGTGGTCACATATCCATTTTAGAAGGCATGAAGAATGATTGGGATAGCACGACTATACCTTGTTGAAGAATCCTTTTGTTGTTTTGTTTAAGTTCATATAAATATGCATACTCTGTGTGCATATATCTGAGATTGTACATAAAATTTTGATGAGACCTTTAGTTTTCGAAACCCCATCTTTGACATTTTTTGTCAAAGGAGGAGTGTAGGACAATGAAAAGTGATGATCTTAGGGGGATTTTTTGACTTTTGGAGTTTGATTGATAGATTTTTGGTTGCGGTGTATAGTGTATTGGTTTTGGTTCCGACACTTAGTCATTTTTCATTAAGTGTTGCCATCAATGCCAAAGGGGGAGATTGTTGGCAAGAGACATTGCATAGATGATCCAATGTTGTCATTGAAGGAAAATAATTCTAATGAACCCATCCGCATAGCTCAGTTTGTCCATATTGTAAGAGTGATTGATCTTGGTTAAGTCCAACAAACTAGAAAAAAAAGTATTTGATAGAGAATAGGTTGATCGTTTTGTACTTCAATACAGGTTTATATTTTGTGTTGTGGATCTCAGGGAAGCTAATGGATGTGTTATCTACCATATTATAGGTTTTTTGCATCTATTGTTTACTCATGGATGAGTTAGATGATTAGGTGTGTTGGTTCTTAGTTTGACAAAGCAGTTTAGCAGTATTGCATAAATAATCATTTTGCAGATTATGTGGATTGATTTTGGTGCTCAATTATGTGATCGTGACATGTTGTTAGATAATTTTGGTAGTGTGTGGATAATTATTTTTGGTCTTCATATGCATTGGAGTTCGAATTGAGCCAACTTGGTATAGATATTTCATTATTTATAGAGTGTTCTTGAAGCCGACATGTAGAAGATCTTTTTTTATGTACAGATATAAAAGATCAATGGATATGATCATTTTGGATACTGGTGTATGTGTGAAAAATGTTTGTGATCAATTTTCCGTAGTTTCATATGCACAAGTGAAATATTTCTGGTCTAGAATGTTGAAGAACAACATAACAGAGTAGTGTAGAAGAACAATGAGAAATCAAGAGTTTTGTTCTTAACAAAAATTGTACCCTAGCATTTGTAGAAGCTAGTTTTCAGTTCAAACATTACAATTAGTCTTTTATAAAATATATTATAAGATAGTGAGTTTTCTCAAGGTTGTATACCTTATTGTTTTAAGCAATGAGCTCTAGGCAGTGTGCCTGAATGCATGTGCATTCCCTATATAATATTTTTATACTTCTGTAGAGTATATTTATATTGTGGGTCTCATCCCCACCATGGTTTTTCCCTTAACCGGGTTTTCCACTTATAAAATCTTGGTGTTATGGTGTTACTGATTGCTTTGTGTTTCTATATTTGCTTTTTATAACAAATCGCATCGCCATCTCATTGATTACTAATTGGTTTTAACTAATGGAAAATTATATGGAAGTTAATGATAAGTCGTGTTTAGTAGGGGAGTGGATGGATATAATTGGTAGTGGAGTAAGACTATGTAACTACAACTCAAGAGTGGGAATTCAATGCTATTAAATACATGTCCATGATATAAGTTAGTGAAGACTCAAATTTTCCCTCAACTATTGAGAGAAGTGGCAGTTGAAAGGAGTAGTGGAGTCATGTTTAAAAAAATCACCAACCAAATGTAATAATAGTTGTTCAATTTAGGGAATAAATCTTGGAAAGACGAATCTTCTTATGGAGGCATATGGAAAAAAAAGGGAACACCACTTTGCACTTCTTTCTAATGAAGGGGTCGAAAAATAGAGCAAAATTGGTCACTAGATGAAGTTGGAGAAAAGGATAGCTTAGCAGAGGACGATGGGATCAAACTAGAGAGTAAGCAACATCAGATTTGGCAATTTTACATCACGTTTGGGAGGAACTAAGGAAATAATTGGTGGAATACTCTATGCCTAATTTGTTCCCTATTAGGTGGCTGCAACTCTCTGCACTAGGTAAGGCCCTTGATTCCTTGTGGAAATGCCACAATTGCAATAAAATTTCATTATTAGTCCATACATATTTTCCACAACCATTCATAGTGAGTAAATAAGATAGTAATTTGTTGGGTAAAACAATAAATAAATCAATTTATTGTAATAAATTAATAATGACTAAACAAGTTAGTAATTTGTTTGTGTAAAAGGATAAGTAAATTAATAGTGAAAACGAATAAAAATTATTGTTGAAAAGAGGTTGGGTAAATAAGTTTATAATTTGTGTCAAAAATATTAGTAAATTATTTGTTTGAAAAAAAAGGGGATAAATCATAAAGGTAAATATTTGATTCTATATTTATATATATAGATTAAACTTGTTACTATAAAAGTTGATAAGAATGGAATTATTATTTACACCTTAAATCATACATGTATTAACATAGAGTGGGTATAACATGATATGTAAGAAGAGGAGTAGTTAATTATTCCTAGTATGCAAAATACAAGGTTCTTTGAGAAGAAATCAATTGCAAAGCAGATTGAATTGTTAAGCATTAAAAGTTATCTTTTCGTATAAACCTTATATACATTGTTGAGAGGTGTTAAATAAGTAAATTTCCTTCCTATAAATTTAGGTGTTCTATAAATATATAATATAGAATAAGTAAATTTCTTTTCGAGAGATTTAGGTGTTCTACAAAGATATACAATATATAATATTTGCTTGAACCAAGAAATGAAGTAATCTTATGATAGGGAATAATAGAATCAAACATATCTCTTAAATAATTGGAATATTTATTAATTATCAGCATGGTGATATCTTTTAAAAATAAACCCTTGGGATAAGGATAGTATTTAAATAGGACATAAAGATGTACATATTAATATGTTGTGTTTTGATGCATTATTGGAAACGCTATGATCATTGAGTCGAGGTCAATTAATATCTAGGAGTAAAGAGTGTATTTATCAATTATGCCTTGATATATAAGTCAGTAGTGTTTGGTCTTCTTAATGATAGAATAATAAAAGGGTTTTGGATAAGCTATAGCTAATAGAAAAAGAGTGTAAATCAAAACTTAGGTGGAGAACCATTGATTACAGTAGAGAATTTAAAAAAAAATTGAATTATACAAAACCAAACTTCCCTATACTATGCCCACGACATGAGGAAGCCTCAAGAGTACCATATTATTGAAATCTTTATAAATTTGCTAATATGGTTATCATTATATTTTGACATGATTTACAATGTCTCGTGACCTTGTTATATGGATATCCTTTAAATTAGTTGTATATGAGTTTGATTTCAAATCTTGATAAGTAGGCAAGTGAATATCATTGGGCCTACACATTTGTATGTTCTTACGAGCAATGCACACTTCTTAAGCTCTTGAATTCTCGCGTGTGACTATGTATGCTCCTATCTGCATTTGTATTCATATTGCATAGATGCATTAGCATGTTGCAAGCTCGTGTATGCTTTGATGTGTTTCTAATGAGTGTTATGTATGCTTCTTGCCTATTGTGTATTCATTTTGTGTTCATTATATATCACGTGTGTATTGGATGGGTGCCGAATATGGATCAACAAGGGAGGGTAAATTTTGACACTTGAAAATAACTCATCCCCTTTTCGTTGTCAAATCACGTCTCTATGAATAGGCTTTTGCAGAGTGAAAAATAAATTAGTAGAAATTGTGGATTTGAAAAGTTAAACACAACCTTATTCCTCTAGATGTGGAGGAAAGGAGTAAGAAACATGCATAGTAGATATAGAGAGCCTTGCGTGTGATCTATAGAATCCATTATTAACATTTAATACAAGAATTATTAACATTACTCTCTTTAGTATTAATCCATTATTCAATAGGAGAATAGTAAGACATCATGAATAAATTCATTCTTATTGAGTGCTCATCTACTTTATTAAAATAAAATAAAAAAACATATTTAAATAAATCCTACCCCATTTCAAATAAACTATCTTGCATGAGACTTGTTTATTTCTCTTGATCAACTAAATTTTTCTATTTTTATTTTTATTTTTGACTAATAATTTTTTAATATTAGTGTGGAAATATTGCATACAAAACTTAAGGATTTTATATGATGTATTGAGAGAGGTGGAATAGAGGCCATCATAATATGTTAGCAAATGTTGATATTACATGCCACAAATTTGTAAGTATTCAACAATTATCTTATGTAACCTTCCTATAAAATACGTATTCCCTTTTTCTCTCATAATAATACCATTGTAATTTTTATCACGCTAACTATTTATTCACAATAATAGATATTTCTTCACAGGATCAATATTTGAGTTTTTTTGTCTAACACGTCCTACTTCTAATTTGTAATAGGTGACTTGCAATTATTTTATGTTTTGCGCACTATTTTGAATATCTTCAATGATTTGTAACTTCAAGTTATTTCTATTATTTTGGTTTCCTTTGTTTCTCCATCTAAAATTCTACTAATTTGGTCACTAACGTTTATGTATGAGTAAAATAGATTTTCCTTTTTTCAATAGGAAGAGAGAAATATTTTCTTATTAGATGGAGATTTAAAAAACCAAATAAGTGCTACTAAGGTCTTTGAGACAACATCAAATCAATTTGGATAGCAAATGTTGATATTACATGCCAAAAATTTGTAAGTACTCAACAATTATCTTATGTAACCTTCCTATAAAATATGTATTCCCTTTTTCTCTCATAATAATACCATTGTAATTTTTATCACGCTAACTATGTATTCACAATAATAGGTATTTCTTCACAAGATCAATATTTGAGTTGTTTGTCAAACACGTCCTACTTCTAATTTGTGATAGGTGACTTGCAAGTATTTGATATTTTGCACGCTATTATGAATATCTTGAATGATTTGTAAGTTCGTGTTATTTCTATTATTTTGGTTTCCTTCTTTTCTCCATCTAAAATTCTACTAATCTGGTTACTAACTTCTATGTATGAGTAAAATAGATTTTCCTTTTTTCAATGGGAAGAGAGAAATATTTTCTTATTAGATGGAGATTTAGAAAACCAAATAAGTGCTACTAAAGTATTTGAGACAACATCAAATTAATTTTATATATAAACAAAAAACACCTTTTATCCATGATGAAAATATTGAACTTAATCATGACCTTGAAACAATAGATTTTCCACCCTTTAAAGGGACAAAGACAAGAAGGATAACTCCTTGCAACCTTAATTCTTAGGAATGAACATGGTAAGACAAAATAAAAACTACACATCAAAATTATTTTCTTCTTTATAAATGAGTGGGTTGGGAGGTTTCCTGTAGATTGACCATTTACTATTCAAGGAAATATAAATTCACTAAGCATTATGAGTTCTTTCCATTGACAACAACATCTTTTATCATTCAAAATATGATTCATTTCTTTTTACTGAATATTATTTCCTTACAATAAATTGAACCTACAAATATCATTTAAGTACATGATTCTATTTAACAATCACTCTTGAAATACAATCAATATTGTTTATTTTTTGGAAAGGTTTATCACCCTCCTTGCAAGTGTACTAACTACAACAACAAGTCCTATATCAAATGCATAGGCAAATATTTTTCACCCTCCTTAAAGTTTACTTCTCTTCAAGAACTCAAAATACAAAAAAGGAGACTTTTATGCACTTAGACCCTCATTTATATATAACAACAAAAACTAGGTATCACCATAGAGTGAATAAATATTATTGAAATTTATTAGTATTTCCTCAGCCAGATGTAGTATATAATATAGAGGTTTTCTAAACCTTCATAGCTAAAAAAATCCATCCTTTTGTAAGAATTTTTTTAAACATTCTCCATAAATCAGTGACACATGCCACATGATCAATCTTTGGGAAATTACCAACCTCCCATACAAAATACCAAGGAAAATCTTATGGGATATATCAAAATGGAAGTCATGAATATCATCAAAGGATTGAAGTATACAATATTGAATTATTGGTGAATATGGTCCATTTCTCTTTCCACCACTCCATGTGAGTTCACACATTCATATGAATCAATTGATAGGTGGGAGAAAATTAGATTCAACCATCGCAAGACCTCTATAGATCATAAATGGTTATGGGCCACTAAACAACCTTGTAAATTAGCAATTGAATGTAAATATGGAAACAAGAAGACTATCGGTGTAGTCGTTAGATTCTTTTAATCTATTTTGAATATTAACTATTGATATTATTAAGAAAATAAGAGCAATAGTGATCACAAATCTCAACATCAATCATAACATGTTCTATAAAAAATATGATGCAAACAACCCACATCATTCGTATGATGGGGATTTTTGATAGAAGTGTTGATAGTCTCTTCTTCAACCAAAATGTCTTCATGAATAGGATCGATACTAGGAGAGGGACTAGCACCAATCAATAATGCTTCATCCCTAGAGGGAATTTAATTGAAAGAAGGTATAACATCACTAGGAAAGGTAGCCAGAATATTATCCTCTACCTCCAAAGTGTCCACATGGGAGAGGTACTCTCTAGGAGAAGGATCAAAATTACTCTGAAAAGACTCATCCTTGAGAGGCAGATATTTTAAATAAAGATTAACAATCTCTTCTTGAACTAGTGTACCCTCATGAGTAGAGCCATTTCAGGAGACAAGGTGTTATCAAGGGAATTGCCAATCATATCACCCTCTTTTACCATAATATCATTCTCCTTCACCAAGGTGCTCTCATTGAGGAGATATATATTAAGAGAATAATCAACATATCATCCAATGGCTCATCCCAAATAGGGAGATCATTGAGAGAAGCGTTAAAAATTTCTTCTTGCACTATGATGTCGTCATGGATAGGGACAATTTTGGGAGAGGTAATAGCACTATTTATCAATGCTTCATCTTTAGAAGAGAGAGCATTGATAGTGTTATTAAAATCATCCTCTTGCATCAAAATTTCCTTATTAGTATTGTTAGGAAGGGGGTGAAGTGTTAGAACAAGGTCTAAGAAACTATTAATATGATGCAAACACAAGTCGGTCAAAGGTCGATGTGTCACCTTAAGATTGACAACATGCAATGGGGTTCGGGGAAACGCCCTAATATTGTTTTTGGTAGCATGAAAAGATTTGAAAATGTCTTTTTTTTGTTTAACAAAATTCAATGAAAGAAAAAATGCAAGTAAAGAAATCTTTTGTATTAGAAAAATGGCGAGTGCAAGTTTCGGGGACAGGAACGAAGGTCAATTAGTGGCAGGAGCACAGTGCAGGTTGGAGATCGTGAGCAACATCAATAGGGTTGTAATCAACAGGTTGAGATTTGATCTAGTCAAGATGGGAGGAATTGATGGAAGGAGGCACTAAAGTGTAATGAGGAAATGGGTCGAGTAATCCCAATGGAGACATTCAAAGCAAAAATCAATAACGGATGACAAGCATATAGAAATGCGAGATCTTGATCAAAATTTAGTGGAAAGAATTTTTGAGCTCTCTCTCCAATTTAGCGTGGTCAATATAGACCGCAATGGGTCTTTGAGAAAGGTTGATGAGTTGATAAGCTATTCACATTATAGATAAAATAGGGCTCTAGAATCAAGGGAGGGCAATAAGGTATTCAAGAAGCCCCAAAATAAAGGACCCTATGGTCTAGGCCAAGGATGAATCAAGGATCCCAAGCACAATGGCACTGCCAAAATGAATAGCCAACCTCCTTGCAAGAATGCAAAGACAAGGGTTTTCATAAGGGAAAGAATGGGTGGTTAAGGCAAATGATGATTCCGAAAGCAAATGCCTCACTCAATTGGAGATTGAGACACTGGAAGGAGGCAATGCCTAAGTGGAGTAAAGAGAAAGGGCAGGACAACAAAGGAAAAGGCATGCTGGATGAAGGAGAGGGACCTTCTCAAGGATTAGAGTCAATGGCCAGTAAGACTCCATAAAAATACCCTTTCACATTTATTATTGAAGATGAAGTAGTTAGGCAAAATATAGAATATTTGGAGAAAGTGGGGCTTTTCATTAAATGGGGGGGGTCAGTAGGAAAGGGTGGGAGGACATTAAGCTATGGTGCTATGATCAATGGGGGAAGAAAATTGTGATCAAATTGATGGAAAATAGACTTTACCTGATCTCCTTTGATTCCCATGAGGAAAAACTAAAGGCACAAAGCTCTGCCCCTCTATTCTTAGATGGGAAGAAAATGCACCTCTTTGACTAGAGGCCAAATTTCAATCCCTGGGCAGTCTCAATTGCGAAAAAAATCATCATGGTTCTAACTTTACAATCTACCTTCGAAATATCAGGGACATGAGATTACTAGAGGCATTGGAAGAAAATTGGGCAAATTCCTCTTTTTGGATAGGTCGCTGGAGGATCAGAAATTGGGTATGTTTTTCAGAATATGCATGAGCATCACAAATAATGTAGAGATTCCATCTGAGATCGAACTAATATCTAAAGTAGGGAGCTGAAAACAACCAATTTAAATCTATTCCCAAAGTGTAAGTCAGTGGCCCATGATACAGATAGATGCTTCTCCTCTGTCATAGTAAATAGCCTCTATAGATTTGAGAAATCAGAAATAAGTAGTGAGAAGATGGGCACTCTGATTGGGGTCCCTTTATCAGACATGGAAAAGGATCTGATCAATTTGATCTGGCAGGATACTAAGAAACTATAAGAATATTTGATATCGGTAGAAAGGGATTCTAGGATACTAAGAAACATATAATAATATTGAAGGTAGTGATTGAATAGGGAATAAGGATAGAAAAGAGTCTCAGACAAAGGATGGTGTGAGAAATGAGAACAACAAAATTTGGATTCAAAAGCTGTAGATTTTCCAGGCCTATCAGAAATATCCATTTCAAAACAAGGAGATCAATCAAAAGTGACAACCCCTTTACCCATTATTGGGGACAATGACTATGAGAGCGATGAGATGAAAGTTGTGATTGATGAGAAGCAGGGAACAAAAGATCGTAAAGAAAAGACCATTGAGGATGAAGAAAGTATCAATTCAGACTCGGAGATGGAGGATAGTTTTGAGGAATTTCAAGAAAGCATTATGGAGGAAAGAGGCCTTGAGAAAATTCAATCACTTTTGAAGACCCCCAAAATAAGATCAAATAAATAGTGGGGGCATCAATCTAACAAGGCCAAATTAGCAATGGTCGGTTGTGCAAAAGGGAAAACTAAACTCTTCCAAACAATTCTTAGAAATGGGAAGGAGTTACTCCTTCCCAAGAATCCATGAAAAATCATAAGTTGTAATGCTAGGGGCTTAAATGCCCCTAGAAAATGTCGCCTTTTCAACCATCAAATCAATACTAGTAAGGCTGATTTAATTTTGATTCACAAGACTAAGTGGAGTAAGGAAGAACTAGATGGTAGGATGAAATTTTGGAGACAATGGGAAGGACTATTTGTAGAATCAATCGAGGCCTCAAGAGGTATAGAAGTACTCTGGAACCCTGATAAGGCAAAATATACTCTAATGTCAGTTCATACCAATTGGATGAGGATAAACTAACAAAGTTACCAGGGCAATAAAATCTGGAAGGTGATAAATGTGTATGAACCTATAGCTACAGTATCTAAGAGGGAGATATGGAAAGAAATCACTTGGGATCTTAGTGTAAACAGGGATGAGAAAGTCATAATAGGAGGAGAGTTCAATGCAATGCTTAACAATTCAGAGAAGCAAAGAGGTATTATTTCACTAAATAGATACAACAAGATTTTCAAGAATTTGTGGACTCTAATAAATTGAGAGAAGTAGTATCAAAAAATGGGAAATTCACATGGACCAATAAAAGGCAAGGCTTCACTTGCATTGCAGAAAAAATTGACAGATTCTTCCTATGTGAGGATTGGACTGAGGATTCAATGTTGGTAGAGGCCTCAATTTTTCCCTATAGTGGGTCAAACCAATTTCCAATTCAACTAGTATTTTTTGAGGATGTGTTTCCTGGAGGGTCTCCTTTCAGATTTGAAAACATTTGGATTAGAGACTCATCACTACATGACCTTCTGTCTCACAAAAGTTTGGCATACATCAAAACTGAACTAAAGGAATGGAACAAAGTTCATTTCAAGAACATATTTGAAGAAAGTGCAAGAGTTGAGGATGAATTGAGATCTTGAATCAATCAGTCATTGCAAATGGTATGAGAGAGGAAGACTTCAAAAAGGAACAAGCCCTCAAAGCTGAAAAAAATGAACTGCTAGCTAAAGAAAAGTAGTACGGGAGGCAAAAATCTAGAGAGTATGGCTCAAGGAAGGGGATAAAAAACACCAAGTTTTTTCACAATTCAACAATAATAAACAAAAATAGAAACAAGATTATTGAACTAGTTAGAGAGGATGGGTCGTTGGCTCGATCCAAATACTTTAAAACACTATTGAACTAGAATAATCATAATTAGAATTAGAATCAGAGGATAGTTAGAGACGATTTCCTCAGTATGATTCCTATCCTCATAGCCAAGAAGCAGTCAAATACTTTCAAACCCTATTGAACTAGAATAATCATAATTAGAATTAGAATCAAAGGACAGTTAGAGATGATTTCCTCAGTATGATTCCTAGCCTCATTTCAGAAGAAGAAAACAAGGTGTTACTAAGACCCATTGATTTGGATGAACTTATTAAAGACAGTAGAGGAATCAAGGAAGAAAGCCAATATCCTTAGGGTTGTTAATCATACTTTTGTTGCTCTCATACCTAAGAAAAAAGATGCCATATGTATGAATGACTATCATCCAATTTCTTTGTGAAATAACAATTATAAGATAATTAACAAAAGCATAATAAATAGACTCAGGAAGGTCATCAGAAAAATTATATCAAAAGACGAGAGCGGTTTTGCTCCAGGTAGATCCATAACAAAGGGCATCATTGTTGCTCATGAAGCAGTCCACACAACTCAGAAACAAAGGAAGCCTACCATGATAATTAAGCTAGATATTCTAAAGGCTTATGATATGGTGGATAAAAGCTTCATGTTGGAGGTACTAACTAGGTTTGGGTTTGATAGATCATGGGTTGAGTGGGTAAAAGGATGTATTGAGTCTCCAAAATTCTCTGTCTTAGTCAATGGGGTGGTGAGTGGTTTTTTTAGTACAATGAGAGGAATAAGGCAAGGTGATCCTCTCTCACCATATCTTTTCATTATCATGGCAGAGGTTCTAGGAAGAAGTATTACATAGGCCATATTGGAGGGGAAATGGATAGGAATAACGATCACACTGGGAGTTGAACCGGTCACTCATTAGCAATTTGCTGATGATAGTGTCTTATTTGGAGAAGAATCAAGGGGGGAAGATAGGGGTATTAGATAAATACTAGACAATTATAGTAGAACCTCGAGACAAGACATAAAACTAGAGGAATCAGAGGTCTTTTTCCTCAATGTGCAACCGAGTCTTCAACAAGACATTGCTAGGATTCTAGGACTAAGGGTGGCAAACTTCCCATGGAGATTCTTGGGATTGCCTTTATTTGGGGGAGTTAATAAAAGGTGTTACTGGGATAGGTTGTTGGAGAACTGCAAGAAAAAAATGGAGCTCTGGAAAGGTAAATGGATCACCTCAGCAAGAAGGTTGTTGAAGATCAAAGTTGTCCTTTTTGTAAACCCCATTTATTCAATGGCATGTTTGAGACTACCAACTTCGATAGAAGATAGTCTCAACTAAATACTGGTGATGTTGGGATCAGGCAAATCAACATCAGGAACACAACTTTAGGAGCTAAACTCACATGGATGATCACTAAGACCAATAAAAAATGGGTTATTATTCTTAGAAGGAAATACTTATATTCGGAGGATCCAATTTGCATTTTAAAGATCAGAGATCCCCCAAGAGGGTCTTCCATATGGAATTTTATTTCTGAGAATAGGGATATTATAGCCAAACATACTATTTGGGAAATTTGCAATGGCCACCTGGCTTCTTTCTAGGAGGACTCTTGGGAAGGAAAACCAAAATTGTGCACCAATCCAAATCTTCAAGAGATAAGGGAAGAGACAATCAGGGTGTGGGGGAAAGAGGTACATGCAACTATAGAAAAGTTGTAAGGACTGGTGAAATTAAGAAATGGTTCTAGAAATCATTGGAGGACATCAATTCCCCTCAAGTACAAAAAGAAATACTTGAAAATATCCTAAAGGATAGATCTATTTTGGTCTTGCATGAGAGAGACAACATCAGGTGGTGTGTTTCAAAGTATGGGGAGTATACAGTAAAACTAGCATATAGAGTTAAAGAAGCAACAAAAAGTATAACCAATGGCTAGTAAAGCTCCTTTGGGAGAAAGACTCGCTATCCAAAGCTAAAGTCTTCTCTTGGCTGGCCATCCAAAATAAAATTTTGAGTTAGGACAAACTAACAAAAATTGACATTACCAGACCCAATTGATGCATTCTTTGCAAGAACAATCAGGAAACAAATGATCATCTATTATGGTGTTTTGCCCATATGCAGATTTTTGTTGGAAAAGACTTCTCAGGAAGTTGGATTTCCAACATGTGGAACCCTTGAGCCTAAAGGAGTGGTTCATTTCTTGTCTTGGGAGCATGTACAAGGGAATGTCCAATTGCATATGACAAGTGCTTCCATCAACAATAGTTTGGGAACTCTGGAAGGAGAGGAACTGTAGGATTTTTAAGGATCAAGCTATGCCAAGGGAGGATTTAGTGTAAAAAATAGAAGCCTCAATTGTCGAGCTTGCAAATGAAGTGACCAAGAGGAAATAAAAAAGAGTAATGTTTTCACAAACAAGGATAGCGAGCTAATGAATTTTTTTGGGGGGGCTGGCTATTCCAATGGGTCATGAATTTGATAAAAAAGATATAATAATGTTGAACAACGGAAGACCACAATTTGGCAAGCTCCTGAGAAAGGGTGGACCAAGATAAAATTTAATGGGGAGTCTCTGTGAAACCCAGGGCATGCGGGTATAGCTTGTGTAGCTCGAAATGAATAGGGAATAATCATAGTGAAATCGGCTGAATATACTGGAGAAACTACAAATAATGTAGTTGAATTTAGGGCTACTCTAAAAGGGATTGAAATGGGGAGAAAACTGGGGGTACAATGAATTCACTTGGAAGGAGATTCACTCCTAGTAGTGAATGCCATCATAAGTAAATGGATAGTAAATTAGCAGCTTGAGAGGTGTCTTACGCCCATTGTGGAGGCTATGAGTGGTTGTGTTGAATTTAAATCAAGCCACTTCTTTTGGGAGGGAAATGGAGTGGCAGATGAGCTGGCAAAGCAGACCACCGAGATGAAGGAAAGTTGGGAATTATATCACATTGGTGCTTGTGCAATGGTGTACTTGGGAAGATCACTATGATGATAGCAGAGTAGCAAGTACAATCTTCCCAAATGGCTCGATAGATCTTGATGTGACAAGTGACATCGCGATGATGGAGGATTCACACCCGACATTCAAGTCGATTGACAATTTAATTATGCAGCCAAAATCATAAGAAAAGAAGGGTTAGGAATCAAATGGTACGATTCAAGGTGGCAGAGTCTTGGGCTTCCAAGTTATTAGATGGTGATTATGAGAATATTTGGTAACAACTAGGCCTTATATGAAGTACGATTTGGGAATAGCATCCATTATGGCATGAACTCATTTTAGTCTGTAGCCATTTCGGTTAGTGGCTATTTATTCACAAAGCAAAAACTTAGAAAATTATCATTAGGTGAGTCGAATAATTTTATTGGAGAAGTGTTGTAGCTAGTAGAAGTGACTCTGCCTTTTGGATAGGCCCAAAAAATTAAAATTTCCTTCCTGTTTGAAAGAGGTGGTGACTTTGTAGGAAGAAATTAATGAAGAAAAAGGGAAATAGTTGCAACATTTCCAAACATTCAAGATGTATCATTATACACATTCCCATGAAGTTCTAAATTCAATGATGCAATATCTACAACAATAATGGCAGCCATGCCCACAGAGAAAAGTATTTGTTCTTGAGGCATACAAGCCACTGAACTTCAGTAACATTCCCGGTAGTCATAATGAATTTCCTCT
>NW_026729660.1:0-47458 GCF_030272615.1 Cryptomeria japonica | reverse complement strand
TTTCCTCTTGGAAGAGAAGATAGTTTTCATGGGATAGGAAAATTACTATGTTGAAATCAGTCATCTTGTCAATCCCTTCCTACATATTATCTTATATAGCCCACTCTCGTGTTAGTCAAAAACTTAATGAGGTGATGAGAAATAAAAATGGAAGGGAAATGGCAAGAAAGATATTTTTCCTTTACCTTGTGGGATAAACTTTGTAAATCAAAGGATGTAGGTGGGATTGGAATTAGGGATTTACTCCTCCTAAATAAGGCCCTTAGGGATAAACTTATCTAGCATATGTTCAAAGAGACTCACAGAAATGGAAAAATATAATGTGGGGTAAATATCTTGATGATGATTACCCCTAAAGCATCTTTACAACCTCCAACATTCCTTAGGGATTGAGGGAATGGAGTTTCATGCAAAATTATAAATATATTGTGATAGATTCTCTTTCTTGGGATACATATCATGGTAGCAAGGCTCTTTTTTGGGAAGATTTGTAGGTTGGGTAATCTAATGTAGATAGTTTTTAAATATGTAACAAGTTTCTAGCACCTTGAAGTAATTGTGGGGTGATTTGGTAAAAGACTACGTTATTTTCTCAATTGAAGATTAGTCTATAGGATGGAAATGGATTTGGGACTTCTCTCTACAAAACTTTAACACATGAATATTGTGTTTAGGTAGGGTGAGGATAATTTAATATGGTGTGGTTCCAAAATAGGTCACTATAATGTCGAGGATAGATATTTAATACTCTCAAAAGATATGGACTAGACAAACACAAGCCTCCCCCTACATCTTTGATGAAGTAAATTTTGTCTCCCAAAAGTAGGAACCTTTACATAGGCTTCTTTGTAAAAAAGAATCTTAACACCCAAGAATTTTAGAAGAATGTTCTTTCATGGTCCCTCTAGGAATTGTTAGCAACAATCCAGAAGGAAAACTAAGAGAGCGGGGGGGGGGGGGGGTGAATCAGTCTTCACGAGATCAACATAAACTGATAGACTACAACAATAACAGATAAGAAAATTAACATCACTACACACAACACCAAGATTTTGACATGGAAAACCCAGTTAAGGAAAAAAACATGATGATAACCTACCCACAGTAAGATGATACTCTGTAGTAGTATGTGAAAATATTACAATGGGGAATGCACATGCATTCATGTACACTGCCTAGAGCTTACTACTCAAAGATATTTTCCTGGAAGGCTACAACCCTCAAGGAAGTCTCACTAACTTACAAAATGATTTGGACTACAATCTGGAAGGATTGAACTGCAATGATAGCATCTACAAATGCCTGATGACAATTCCGGTTAAGCACAATTGTCTACTCAGCAACACCAATCTCACTACAACAGTTCTCTGAAAAATATATCCTTGTTCACACATTCGCCTCTCTCTGAAAATACAGACACAATATCGACACCTAAATTTCATAAGCATCTCACCTATATATACAAATCATCAACCTTGATAACAAGGTCGGCTAAACCCTCAACCCTCAACTCATAATTATAAAAATTACATTGCATGATACAAAGATCAACCACCAGACCAATATTATGATTTACATTACATAGAATGGACCTAATTCAAATTTCCAAATGATTACATCCACCAGAAGTCCCACCAAGATCAACCGCAACACGCTACACCACCAGAAATACTGCATAACACGTAAATCATCACCGGTTCATAGAAATCACCAAAAACTCACACAACGATCAATGCGGATCACCAAAACAAATAGGACATGACTAGGGAACACTAGTAAGCACGTTAGAATCATCTAGAATAGTTGCACCAACACCTCTTTTCAAATCTTCATCGGTCAATGTCTCAAAGCTCAAGAACACAACCAATCAGCAACTATAATGAGGAAAGATAACTTGTGGAGAACCAAATCATAAACCATCTGAAATGAAGATACATGAGATCATCCCAAACAAAAATCCAAAGTTCCAACACAAGATCTAACCACAGCAGAATATACCGGAGGAAATACTGAATTCTGCAAAATAGTGATCAACAAAACCAAACTACAAAACTGGATTAAAAACTCTTCCCAAACTCACCAGAACAACTCACAAGAATATGTTGACATCAATGACAAAAACATATCCTAGCCGTATCAATGATCAACCAAATCTAACAATCTCCCAAATAATCCAACAAGTATGTTCTTTGCAATAACCAAGAAGAGGTCATGGATCATCTTCTCTTGGATTGCCCCTTCTCCTAGGAGTATTGGTGTTGCCTTTGTGCCATGTTGGGAATGTTAAACACCCTCCTAAGTAATATACTTAGTTTATTTCAATCTTGTCCACAAATTAAAAAGACAAAGACCACAAATTAAAAAGATAATGGCCACAACTTAAAAAGACAATGTCCTTTGGTAGCCTATGGATAACTTTACCCTCTATCATGTTATGGAAAATGTAGAAGGAAATAAATAGGAGGTTATTCAAGGAGAAGAAGATGAATATCACATATTTTCTGAACAAGGTGTAGGTGATGGTGATTGAGGTGGTCAATAGTATGCTATTCCAATTGACTCGAAAGAATATCCTTTTAACAGTTTGGGATGCAACAATGAAGTGCAATTGGCTTGGTCTAAGAGTCCCTTCATGGTTTGGACATGGGGGGCCCATCTCTATCTTCACAAGAGACTAGATTGTGTGGCCCTTGCCTCAAGTAGGATGGTATAAGTTGAACCCTTATGGGCTATCAAAAGACAACTCGAGCACCTCGGGTGCAAGTTGTATTATTAGCGATTGGCGTTCAGATGAATAATTTATTCCTCTTCAAAACCTCTACCTAAGAAAAAAACAATCAGGGAGAGTTTTGGGCATTGATGCATTGCTTTGACATTTGTAAGGCTTGTCATTAAAAAAATTAAAATTAAATGTAACTTGGCCATTTTTGTAAATTCTATTCAATCAGGAAATACCTCAAATTGGAAGTTGAAGGCCCTTTTGTAATGGACCTTTGAGTTTCTCCAATTTTCATCAAGGAAGCTAACAAAGAGACTGGCAAACTGGCTAACTTGGTTGTTAATGGTATTAATTGCATCTTTATGAGGGTATAATTAGATTAGACTCATTTCTTTTGATAAGATGGGTTGTTCAAAGGGATTTTTTCATTGGCTATTTCAATTTATTACAAACACATTTGACATGATCTTTTCTCCAATTTCAAAGGATCATTTTCCTTTCAAGCAATCAAACCTTGGTGGTGATAGACAGTGTAGCACTTCAATATTGTTTGAAGAACATCTATCTTTATTACCTTTATTTTCCTATTCTAGCTACTTATGTGAGGTGACGATGGCCCCTCCTATATCTAGACATTTTCCCTTTCTCCTTTTCACTTGAATTTACATTGGAGACACTCATCAAACTTAGTGAAAAGTGGCAATTGTCTTTCCTTGGGATTATTATAGACCAAAGGCTGAAAATGGTTTGCAAAAACTTGGTCTATTAGTGATCGAGGCCATCCCCATGGTCCTTGGCTGGGATTTCATCAACTCTATGGACTATTATAAAGTTAATACAAATATTTCTTCTTGCTTTTTGGCTTCCTTGTTGGACTTAGGTGAGTTGAAGGTGCAAACATTGTTGCTTCTATGAGAAGTGTTCAAGAATATTTTTATGATGGATGATATTGTGGTCTCGAACGAACGTAGTGCTGATATTCCTTTGCTTACAAACATGCCAAAGTTGTTTCAGCCGATGATGGTGGTGCAAAGGCAGCCATTCCTACTCAATTTGGACATGCAAACTTTGGCTTGACATCGCTAGTGGGCCACACTTGGTAGAGACTTTCTCCGCTAGGTGGTTGTTATTGATAATGATGACAATTTTCTATGGCTTCAATAGTTTTGTTGATTTGTGGCCTCTAAATAATTCTATTGGGAAGTGGACTCAATTCATTCTGGATGCCTTTGGATTTTTGGAATTGTTTTGTTCTTCTCCTTGGTTCTTGGCTCCCGAGACATCTTCTCTAAGGAAGGCTTAGTCTTTGGTCATCTTTAGGTTGGCCCATGTGACCCTTATTGATCGCATCTTGTGGGTTTTTTTCTTTGGTTGTGTTCTTTTATATTCTTGTTATCTAGTTGTAAGAATGTTGTATTTGATTGAATGTCATAAATGGTTGTCACCCCAACGATAATCAAATTTGTATTATAAACAAATTGTAAATTTTATAATACTAATATAAATCTCTCGCAACTTCAATTGCAATTTATAGACCAAAAGAATAATAATAATCTGAATTTAATTTAATTTTAATTTCCACGACCGTAATTATTTTGAAAAGAAAAACTACCTTACCATTGGACTACCTTAAAAGAATTGACACCCCCCAAATAGGGAAAAGAAGAAGAAAGGGAAAGTTAAATTTGAACAATTAAAAAATTGATAACGAACCCTGGGGCAGAACTTCCATTCAAATATCCTTCTAATTTCTGAACGACATCAAGGCAGGCACGTTGTAATTTGTAAAAGGCCTGACGTACAAGGAAAGACAGTTATACAAAGACACGGTCTGTTGCACGGACAAGGAAAGAATGCAGAATGAATTCAAGTGAAGGAACACTGGAATTACCTGACGCAAATCATTTCTCTCTTCCTTCCTTATGAGAATGGTCATACCTTCCATTCAAATATCCTTGTAATTTCCGAACGACATCAAGGTCGCCACGTTCTAACTTGTAAACAGCCTCAAATACAAAAAAAGATAGTTATGGCAAAGACACGGTCTCTTCCATCATCAGAACAACTATGAAGCAACACTGTAATTACTTAATGCAAATCCATTTCATTATACGCGTACCGTATTTGGTGGGTTTGTGAAAATGGTCATACCCGCATTCATTTCCCTCATCCTTCTTTGTGAAGAGGATGAGAAGTATCTGCATTTGCATCCCAAAGTAACAAATCCTCTCTTTTTCTCTTTTCTTATGGAATGAAGAGCTTTCAAGTAAGGAAATTTGTTTCAACCTCAACTTTCACACACATAAATTAACCATAGCTTGTAGGATAACTCTTCACCACCACCAATTCTGTGTACTTAACTGGTGAAAGATGACAAAATTTAGAAACAAAACTCATACAGCAAATAGAAAACAAACTACATTAAAAATCGTATAACCTTGCACATTTAATTTGAGTTTTTGAAATAAAAATTTGCCAACGCTTTATTGCATGGAAACAGCCATGGATACATCATTGCTCTTTTGCTAGCTTGGAAAGTAGTCTAGCTTTTTCACCGGTTTGAGATGGAGAAGAATTATATAAATTGGCTATACCTTAGGGAGGGTACTTGGAGTCGGTATTCCCATAGCACACAACAAAATGGGGGCTTATGGATTTCACCTGTCTTTAATTGTTGCGTGTTTTGGGATAAAATCTGTGTGGGGAGATACAGGTACTAATGCTGTCAATCTATCTGTTTGGTCGTTTCCTTCATTATTTTTTTTTAATTTTCATGAGAATTTGTTTTTGTCTGTGCACATGTTTTGGGATAAAATCTGTGTGGGGAGATACAGGTACTAATGCTGTCAATCTATCTGTTTGGTCGTTTCCTTCATTATTTTTTTTTAATTTTCATGAGAATTTGTTTTTGTCTGTGCACATGCAGATCCGTTTTTGTTGAGTCATGCGGTGGGAATCAACTATGGTAGGCTGGCAGACAATCTGCCACCGCCATCAAAAGCAGTGGAGCTTATGAAGAGCATTAACGCAGGCTATGTCGAAATCTACGATGCGAATCCTGAAGTCCTGAAGGCGCTGGCCAATAGCAGCCTCCCTGAAGTTCCAGGCATGGCCTCCAGCACTACCACTTCAGACCAATGGCTTCGAACCAACCTTCTCCCTTATTATCCCCTCACCAAAATCTCCATCATCATGGTGGGCAACGAGATTCTATCAAACACCCAACTTCAGCCCTACCTTGTCCCGGCAATGCAAAACATGCACACCTCCTTACAGAAGTTGAATCTAGACTCCTCCGTTAAAGTAACCACATCCGTAGCCATGGACGCCCTCTCTTCCTCTTACCCTCCCTCCAACGGCTCCTTCAGACCAGAACTCGCCATGTCAGTAATACAGCCCATGCTCAGCTTCCTCAGTGCCACGGATTCTTATTTCTTCCTGGATGTCTACCCTTTCTTCGCCTGGAATTCCGACCCCGCCAACATATCTCTGGACTATGTGCTCTTTGGCGAGATAACCGCGGACGTAGTACAGGACGGCATTCTGAGTTACTCCATCATGCTGGATGCACAGCTGGACGCCGCCATAGCGGCCATGGCGACGCTGGGATACGGTGAGGTGAAAGTGGTCATTAGTGAGACGGGGTGGCCCACCAATGGCGACTCAAGCGGCGCCACCGTAGCCAACGCCGCCAGCTACAACACAAGACTCGTCAGCAAGTTTTTATCAAACAGCGGTAGTCCGCGTCGTCCGCAGACGTTCTTTCCCACATTCATCTTCGCCCTCTTTAATGAAGGTCAGAAGCCCGGTGCCACCATAGAGCGCAACTGGGGCCTCTTTTATGCTGACGGAACACCAGTCTACGACATCGATCTCTCCGCCGGCGTGATTAAAACTCTGGAGGCGTGGCATCGTCGTCGTCGACTGTTTCTTGTCAATTTGTTTGGGCGATCATTTTGTGCTCAACCAATTTGCTTCTATTATTTATTTTTTTAACAATAGGTTTTTAAGGTGCGGCGTTGTTAGGTTGTAAGCGACCCAACAAGCCCAGGGAGTAGAATTCTTTGTAAGAAAACAAGTATTAGAAGAAATGTCAGAGAATACTAAGATATGGCATCGCACAACGATTGAGCTTCAGATAGTTATTGTACGAGGATTTCAGAATATTGAGGTGGCGGGCATGACAGTTAATAGTAAAACACAAATCAGAATCCAAATCTTGGTTACTATTTGTATGGAGAATTCTATATCATGTCATGTAGCTATTCAATGTAGAAATATAAGTTTTAAGGTTGAATTTCTTTTGACTAAGAGTATATCTAAATCTTTATATTTTTAACTATTATTGATGATATTAGATTTTCAAAATTCACATGTAATCTTTTTTCTTTTTTCTTTCTTTTTTACTATTTTTTTTTAATATATATGATTCTATAATTAATTATTTTTCTATCCTTTAAACTATCTCATATTCTCTATTTATTATAAATTAGAGTGATGGCGTAGTAGTTTTATCATCTGTTTTTTGAAGACTTGCAAGGTGATTCTAAATTTGGTTGGAGAAGTAAAGTGAATTATCTTGTTGTAGATTCTCTATTTTGAAAAATACTAATATACTTACTCTCTTTCTTGGTGGAAATTTTTTTCAAAGGATTTGTATACGTAAATTTGGTGTCTTAGTTGATATGTAGATTTTATATTGTTTTTGAATGTTTCAATCACTTTCATATTTCATATTTGGTTATCTTATTTCAGATTTGTAATCACATAAAGAAGTTGTTATTGCAAGTTTTATTTACCTTGATTCTCAACATAAGCCTCGATAATAACATTTGGTACTACCTGAGATATAATTTATATAATGACTCTAAATTGATGTATAGGTAAATAGATATTCCAATTTATTTATGGGTGCCACCCTAAGGGTGCTTGAAAATTGTGAGAACTTGCAAATTTTTTATGAATACATGAGATGTATCAATGTTAGAGAGTTTTCCACGCATGTGAAAGATATACATAAATAACTAAAATAATTGTTAATCTAGAGAAATAAAAGATATAAAATAATAGGTAGATTAAAGAAGTGAAAAAAATTATAGGAAGTGTGGTGCTTGTGCATTTCTAAAAAGAAAGACTTATGAGTCATAACTATAATAAACTAAGTTAAGAAAAAATGGACCTTTTAGAATCATCAATATATTCTAATCAAATCCTTATCAATTGGACATTTCTAGAAAGTTTTCTAGCCTATACAACTATTACAAGTGTTAGAATAAAAAGAAAAAAAGAAAATATAAAAGAAAATATTTCTAAGAAAATGGATGGTATAAATAATTAAGGCTAGTTTGGTATCTAGGGTGCTAATAGACTAGAGGTGAGTATAGAGAGGGTTTTGTGAAATGAAAGATAGATAGTAGAAGATCTTATATATATTATTCTTTTTCTATCTTATCTAGTGGGCTACAAGATGTTTCTATGTAACTGGTGCTAAATGCATACATCGGATAGTGGTGACCTTTTGTGATGACAAAATTGATGTTGGTAATAGAAATCAAGAGAGTTTTGACTCACTAGATGCTTGCCAGATTAGGAGAGACAAAAAAAATTCCCATGTTTGAATATTTTGAAACTATATTTTAGCTTTTCAAGGAATGGCCTCTAGTGGTCGAGGATGACTTAGGTGAGGAACCATTATTACCAAGGTTCTTTGTCTTTGTGACTCGCCATAGTAGACTAAACTTATTCTTTTTTCATAGTTAGTGAACACCTAGAAGTGGATTAAATGATATGATTATAATGGGGAGAAGCATAACAATAATCTAGATATCATAATCAAAAGATTAAAATTGATAACAAGTATTTGGCAAGTTTAGATTGCGAATAACTTGGTCGTATCTCATCAATCTAATCTCATTTTTCACTATTTACATTAAATCCTTAGATAGATCCACTTCTACAAAGACCTTTTATATAAATATAAAAATAAAATAACTATAAAATAAGTCTATACATCTAAAATATTTTAACTTAAAATTTTATAATAAATTAAAAATAATAATCTGAATTTAATTTAATTTTAATTTATATGACAATAACCACTTTGAAAAGAAAAATTACCTTACCAATGGACTACCTTAAAAAATTTAGATAGTCTAGAAGAAGGGAAAAAAAAAAAAAAAAGTTAGATTCAAACAATTCAAAAATGATAACAAATACTAGGATGGAAATTCCATTCAAATATCCTTCTAATTTCAAAATGACATCAAGGAATGAATTCAATTGAAGGAACATTGGAATTACCTAACTTAAATCATTTCTCTCTTCTATATGAGAATGATTATACCCACATTCATCTCTCTTCCCTATGGTTAATTGCATCCCATCCTATGAGCTTTTTTTCTCTTTTTTCAAAGGAAGGAGATTTGCTCCATCCACACAAAATAACCATAGCTTGTAAACCTAATAGGTAAAAGATATTTCTATCTAACACCTAATATCTCAAAATTCTCTAAATAAATATATTGAGGATAACTGCATCACCGTAAATCTATTTATAAAATACGTATTATTTATTTAAGTAACATTTTAACTGTCTACTATGATGGCCTCCCACTCACCCTCCCATCCCCAAAATTAAAACCACCATCTCCCACCCTTGGCGAATGGCAGCAACAACTCCCCTCGTAATGGCTCTCTTATTTGCAAATTGGTTGCTGACATTTCCAACTTAGAACTGACCCCCTCACAATGAACCCAGCCTACTACATTGGTGCCTAATGCTTCCATTAACTCCTCACTTAAGAACTCATTTTGGGATACCCCCAAGGGATCTTCGGCCCAACTTGCAAAATGCATCCCCTATGCCTCCTCTATTCTGAAGGTGGTTTTGTAAGGATGCAAAGGTGTGTGGAAACGCTTCCTACGCTAATCTTGAGAGGACGATTTTGCAAATTTCAACTTAACTATCACAGAGATCACAAGAAGCAAATAGAGTACAAGTAAAACAAGAAACACATAACACAACGATTATCATGGGGAAAACCCATGCGGGTGAAAAACTCCACACTCTAAAACTTGCATAGTATATTAACAAATCAACAAGAGATTACAATACACTTGCAATGAAAGTTCTTACAAGAGCATCACCTCAACTCAAGCTCAGAGAGACTTCATTAGCATCCTTCTAGCACCCAGCCTTGCAAACCAAAACTCCATGATACAAACTCCTCTCCAAGCCCTCATTATATAAGAATTTTACAACCTGGAAACCATTTGTGGTTTTACAATACCATGGGCAAAACCTCCATGACATGTGTTGCCCACCCTTGACATTTGTTTTTCCAAGATAAGAAAACCAAGTTAAAAGTAGTTACTCACATCCAAACTCTTATCCCCTATTTTTGATCCTCATAACCAACATGAAATGTGTCATATAATCTCTAAAAATGGCCCTCCTATATTATACTATGGACAAGGCATCTTTTAACAACTCTTATACCTTTTTTTAAGGCACCGACACATGGGAAACCTCCCAACTACATTTGAAACAATTTACCAAAAATTGCAAGGTTGAGACACATGTATCTCAACATTCTCCCACTTGTCGAATACCTTGCAAGAGTCAGGGGATCCATATTACCATGGACTCAACAGTCAGGGGCCAGGAGGCCCATAGACTCTGAACACCATCTGAACTTCTCTGTGCTCATGGGCTTAGTTAATGAATCAGCAACATTCACCAAAGTTTCTACCTTATCCAGCTTCACCCTGCCATCCTCAACCATATCTCTCACAAAATGATATTGTACATCAATGTGTTTGGTCCTGGCATGAAAAGTCGGGTTCTTCGCTAGGCAGATTGCACTCTGACTGTCACTATAAATTGTCACTGCACCCTGTTTAAACTCTATATCGAAACATAATCTCTTAAGCCAAATGGCTTCTTTGCAGGCATTAGTAGCTGCCATATACTCTGCCTCTATAGTGTACAAAGCGACCACAGCCTGTCGCTTGCTCATCTAGCTAATTGCACCACCAAATAATGTAAACACATATGCACTGGTGGATCTTCTTCTATCAACATCACCAGCCCAGTCTGAATCCACAAAGCCTCTAATATCCAAGGAATGTTCATTTCCTGTTCCATGAAAACATATAGAGTACTGCGCGGTACCCCGCAAGTATCTAAAAAACTCTTTTTACTGCATCCCAATGTGCTCTTCCTGGATTAGACATGTAACAGGAAAGAACTCCCACTACTTGGGCAATATCTGGTCTTGTACAAACCATAGCATACATCAAACTTCCAACAGCACTTTGGTATGGTACTTGACTCATCTCTTCCATCTCCAATGGGGATGTAGGACACTGTGAACTAGAAAGCTTTGTTCCCATTGTAACAGGAGCACTCAATGGTCTAGAATCTTGCATATTAAATCTTCTCAGAATAGTACCAACATACTTACTCTGGCCTAGCCAAAGCTTTTTGTTTTGTCTATCTCTTACAATCTCCATTCCCAGAATGTGTCTTGCTGCACCAAGATCTTTCATATCAAATTTTGCCAAGAGTTGAGATTTTAATTCTGCAATCAAACCTTTTCCTTTCCTAATAAACAACATGTCATCAACATACAAGGCAATAACCAGGAAACGATCACCATCAGATTTGAAATATATACAGTGATCAGATTTAGACCGCACAAACCCCAAACTCAATACATATGTATCAAACTTCTGGTACCACATCCTAGGACTTTGTTTTAAACCATACAAGGATTTCTTCAACTTACAGACCAAATTACTTTTACCTTTTACCACATAGTGCTCTGGCTGTGTTATATAAATTTCTTCCTCCAAATCTCCATGAAGGAAAGCAGTTTTTACATCCATTTGTTCGACCTCTAGATCATAAGCTGCTACAATAGAAGCAAGAAATGAATGGATATCATTTTGGCTACAGGAGAAAAAATCTCACCATAATCTACTCCCTCAACCTGGGAGTAACCTTTTGCAACCAAACGTGCTTTGTACTTCTCAATTCTTCCATCTGAACCTATCTTCCTTTTGAACACCCATTTGCAACCAACAGACTTTCGTCCTTCAGGCAATGGTACAAGGTCCCATGTGTCATTCTTATTAAGAGCTGCCTTCTCTTCATCCATGGCAATTTTCCAGGACTCTGAATCATTCATACCAAGAGCCTCTTCTACAGATTTTGGTTCATCAATATTAACATTTAAAGCGAATATGCATCTCCAATCATTAGGAGAATATCCATACCTTTCAGGTGGTTTTCTTTGTCTAGTAGACCTTCGAACAAATTCAAGTTCGGGTTCTTCTTCTTCCTCTGATGATTCAGAACTCATAGAGCTCTCATCAACTTCCTATCTTTCTAAGGGCCTCGATTCAACTTTTTCAGGTGTAGCAGACAGTTGAATCACATCTTTCTTTTCTTCATTTTGTTCTGGCTGCACTGTAATAGAAGAAGACTTAGTTTCTCTAAAAATAACACTTCTGGAATAAAATACCTTTTGTGCAATAGGATCCCAAAGCTTGTATCCTTTCACACTATAACTGTATCCAATTAATATACATTTAACAGCTTTGTTATCCAATTTTGTCTGCTTCTCCTTTGGCACATGAGCATATGCCTCACAACCAAAAACTCTCAGATGACTAAGTGAAGGCTTGTGGCCCGACCGCGCTTCCATTGGCATTTTATCAACAAGAGCTGATGTAGGAGACCTGTTTATCAGGTAGCAGGCAGTGGCTACAGCTTCAGCCCAGAACTTTTGTTCTAGACCAGCACCACTTAGCATACTCCTAGCCTTCTCCATCAAGGTCCTGTTCATTCTTTCTGCAACTCCATTCTGTTGTGGAGAATACGGAGTTGTCTTCTATCTCTTCATACCACAATCTTTACAAAATGTATCAAAATCATTGGAGCAATATTCACTGCCATTATTTGTCCTTAAACATTTTATTTTCTTTCCAGTCTGCAACTCAACCATTGCTTTAAATTCTTTGAAACAACTAAAAACTTCAGCTTTACTCTTAAGAAAATAAACCCATGTTCTTCTACTGAAATCATCAATGAAAGAAACATAATAAACTGATTTACCAATAGAAGAAACATCAACTGGACCAAATACATCCAAATGGATTAGATCCAAAACACTTGAAGACTTATAAGAATTGGAGTAAAATTGAATACGGTTTTGTTTTCCATAAATACAATGCTCACAAAAATCAAATTCAAAATTGCAATCATTCAACCCATTAACAAGGTTCTTATTTTTCAAAGTTCGTAGACCCTTCTCACCTATGTGGCCGAGTCTCAAGAGCCACAGCATTGTCTTCTCTACAGGCAACTTTGATTTGGTAGACAGAGCACCCTTGGGAACCCAAAAACCATGACCATCTGCTGAAAGAGACACCCTCTCCTTTTCCAACATAGTCTTTATCATAGTCTTATCAAAAGTGCTATTGCACTCAACTGTGCAAGCATCAAGCTGGTACAATGTACCCATTCTGCTTCCTCTTGCTATTACCATAGCACCTCTCACCATTTTCATAGCTGCTTCAGAAAACTGTACATGCACACCTGCATCTATTAGTTTGCTAACAGATAACAAATTTCTTGCTAGTCCCAGGATATGCAAGACACCATCAAATCTTCTAGTTCTACCATCAGAAAATTTAACATGAACACTTCCACGACCAACAATATCAAGAAAGGAGTTATCACCCAGATACACCTTACCACCATCAAACTTTTCATACTTACTAAACCAGTTTCTAATAGGATTCATGTGGAAAGATGCACCTGAGTCTATCAACCATGCATTGTCACCTACACGAGTGGCCAAGGCTGCAATAAAAGCATCTCCATCTTCCTTCTTGGACTCAGAATCAGAATCTTGCTTCTTCTTCTTTTTCTTCTTTTCTTCTTTACAATCCTTTCGGAAATGTCTGGGCTTTCCACAATTCCAGCAAATTACCTTGGACTTACCAGGAGATTTTGATCTCCCCTTATTCTTGGACTTAGAACGGCCATTCTGCTTTTCATTCTTGCCTCTTTCTTTTGGTCTTCCTCGAACACTCAGAGCCTCTTTGGCATTCAAAGAAACCTTCCTTCTCATCTCCTCAGAAAGTAGAGAACCAACAACATCCTCCATCTTCAAGATGACTACAATGCTCCCTATGGCCATCACAAGGCTGTCCCATGAGTCTAGCAATGAACATAGTAGGATTTGGCACATTTCTTCTTCATCCATTGGTACCCCGACTAAGGTCAACTAAGTCAGCAACATATTAAAACTTTCTAGATACTCAAAAATTCGTCCACCTTCTTCTATTCTCAAGGAATGCAACTTCTTCCTCAAGAAAATTTTATTCACAAGTGATTTTGCTTGGTAGATCTCACTTAGCTTCTTCCAGAGCTTCTTCGCAGTAGATTCTTCATGGACATTAATCAGAATTGAGTCTGCAAGGCACAATCTTATGAGACCTTTAGCTTTTCTATCCATTACATCATATTGTGCAGCTAAAGTCGGATCTACAGGCCTCGACTTATTCTCATCAACTACATCTCATAGATCTCGATCAATCAACAGATCTTCCATCTTCAGCTTCCACATTTCAAAGTTTGTGCCAAAAAACTTCTCTACATCAATCCTCCCTGATATACTTGCCATCTTTACAATCTTGCAATACAAAAATGAAATACTCTGCACAAGCTCCCACTCAAACCTTGATTAGCTCAAAAAACCTTGTACCCAAGAAAATAGAACCAAAACTGGCCAGGCTCTGATACCACTTGTAAGGAAGCAAAGGTGTGCGGAAACACTTCCTACGCTAATCTTGAGAGGACGATTTTGCAAATTTCAACTTAACTATCACAGAGATCACAAGAAGCAAATAGAGTAAAAGTAAAACAAGAAACACATAACACAGCGATTATCGTGGGGAAAACCCATACGGGTGAAAAACCCCACACTCTAAAACGTGCATAGTATATTAACAAATCAACAAGAGATTACAAAACACTTGCAATGCAAGTTCTTACAAGAGCATCACATCAACTCAAGCTCAGAGAGACTTCATTAGCATCCTTCTAGCACCCAGCCTTGCAAACCAAAACTCCATGATACAAACTCCTCTCCAAGCCCTCATTATATAAGAATTTTACAACCTGGAAACCATTTGTGGTTTTACAATACCATGGGCAAAACCTCCATGACATGTGTTGCCCACCCTTGACATTTGTTTTTCCAAGATAAGAAAACCAAGTTAAAAGTAGTTACTCACGTCCAAACTCTTATCCCCTAGTTTTGATCCTCATAACCAACATGAAATGTGTCATATAATCTCTAAAAATGGCCCTCCTATATTATACTATGGACAAGGCATCTTTTAACAACTCTTATACCTTTTTTTAAGGCGCCGACACATGGGAAACCTCCCAACTACATTTGAAACAATTTACCAAAAATTGCAAGGTTGAGACACATGTATCTCAATAGGTTTTTTTTTTATATTCACTATCGTGGAATCTGGAGGTGTCCTTGCCGAAGCAAGACTAATCCCCCAATGTGTACGACCCACTCACAAGGTAGCAACACACACAGAGTTAACACAGCCAGGGACTCGAACTCAAGACCATGGGGAGCATACCCACGCCTTAAGTTGCGATCCACGACCGGGTGAGCTAGTACTTATTGACAGATTCAACTATCCATGGGCCTTATCTCAATAGGTTTTGGGTATGGGGTCTTTCGAAATATGAAAAGCTAGTACTTATTGACAGATTCAACTATCCATGGCCTTCTCTTCCTACGCTACACTCTTGTATCTTTGAAGACTAAAACCCGCTGGTGTTAGGTAAAATAGAAATCTACCATTATGCTCAAAGCTTTATTGTAATTTATACAGAATGCATTCAAGAGCAGAGGAATTCATTCCACTCTTCCTTCTTTCAGATCTAAGATTGTGAAGAGGGTGCAATTATTTTCCAACATAAGAAATCTTCTACGCGTCTCTCAAATTTTTAATGGAATGAAGAGCTTTCAAAGAAGGAGATTTGCTCCATCCACACAAATCACCATAGCTTGGATGATACTCTTTCTACCGTTTTTTTCTCTTTACATGGCCGACGTATACAAAGAAACCTGTCAAACGTTGCAAAGGCTGAACGGTTTATTAGTAAGCAAATAGAAAACCAACTACATGAAAACGGACATGCAAAATGTTGTCCCATGAGCAAATGTATACGGACAATACAATTCCATTTATTTTAGAGGGTTCCTTCCATGTTTTTGAGAAGAAAAACAGTGAGAATTACTCTTGCCTACTTAAAATGTCATTAAACCCACAAAATAAGAATAAAAATCTATCAACGCGTTTTGAAGTTATTACAACGAAACAGCCATGCATGCACAGTTGCTCTTTCCCTAGCTTGGAGAGTAGTCTTGGCTTCTCTCTATAAACAGGCGTGACCCTCTGAAGTTGTTATATGAATGATATATCTATAAATGATTAGAGATATTAGATGGATAAATGAATGCATTGGATGTCTTTAAATTAAAGAGCATGATATCAATTCATGCAAATTAGTGTTCAGTCATTTCTCGAAGGAAAAACTATTCATAGGAGTGTTGTCAAGTATTTGTACAACATGTTTCCTCTTTTGTGTAATTTGTTTAATTACATCTTATATTTCTTTTCATATATAGATGAGAATGTAATTACTTTTTGTTTATTGCTACACCATGAAATAATGCATTATTGTATTTGATCACATAGCTTATAGCATATTTTTAATAGAAAATATAATTATCAAAATTAAAATATTTATATGATTTAGCAACATCTAGGGGACAACAAATCATAAAAAACCAAACTAATAAAAAATAATTATGATACATGTAGGAGTAATTGACATATGCAATTTTTAATGAACACTTTCTATTTAATATTATATAATAAAGAAAAATTGTAGAATTTGAAACACAAAGAGGAGTTCAATATAAAGGTACGCCCACAAATTCTAATTGAAATTGGTCTAAAAAATATGAACAAATATGTCCAAACCAAGAAAAATCTAAGAAACTAAAGCTTAAAATAAAGAGGTCCTTATCATTAGGATTTGCCAAAATCTCTTTAGGATAGAATCTTCAATTCACCCAAATTAGCGAGAGAACTTTCTTCTTTAGGAGTTCCAGCCAAGGATTGTTGGCCACAGAATAGAGATATGGCCAAATCCAAGTGGGACAACTTTCTATCTTTAGGCTAGCCAAGAGAACCCCCAAACCTATGAGAAGAAGAAAAAGATGGCTTGGAAGGATAGATCCATCCATTTTTATATCATTATCTCTACAACATCGAGGCTAAGAGCCACAAAAGTGAGAACCTCTATCACATACTAAAATGGCCTTGTCCATACTAATACCCTCAAGAGAGAGGAGGGCTCCAATGAAACTCTAGGAATAGTGCAAGGGTTATCCACCTAAACATATAATAGCTTTTAAAAATGAGCAACTTCCAGTAAAAATTTACTAGATTTCTCTTGAATTTGCATAAGCATGTTAGAGAAAATTATGCCTTTGGTGTATAAGGAAAAATAAATATCATCTTAAAAAAAGAGACAATGTCTAAATTTCTATAATTCCAAATACTCAGGAGAATTTATGTCTTAAAATAATGTCAAATGCAAGTATGCTTAAGTGGGAGATAAGGTCAATCTCTTATCAAATACATATACCAAGTAAAAGGTTGCAAGTATAAAAGGCCAAAAAAATTAGAAATCGAATTCCTAGCTTCCTAAGCTCCAGAAAAAACTAGCAAAAGTGCTTGAGGTTCTTTGTCTAGATCTATAGAATTGGCAATAGTGATTGAGAATACCCCTGTGAGCCAAATGGTCATCCAAAGGAAGAGCTTGATAAAAAAATAAACCAAACAAAGTGTGCCAATTTTGGAAAATCTAAATAAATACACTAGGACCAATTATGGTAGACCCAATAGAGGATTGAAGTTACTATTAACGAGTTAGCTAATTTGTAATAAAAAGATGGGGAACAATCACATATAATATATAATTCTAGAAATATGTATCTAGGAAGGTACATTTCTAGTCCTTCTAGTCAATTTTAAGATACCTAACCCCAATTTTATAAAGTGCTAGGGAAGAAATACAATATGTTAAAAACTAAAAGGTCCCTTAGGCTTGGTTAGCATGCTTGAATTCTAACTTAAATTTAATCCAAGAAAGAAAACTATAAGTGTATCTATGGCTTGAATCAAGGAATACATGAATAGTTCTCTTAAAAATAATCGAAGGCATGGATTTATGGCATTTTCATTGGTGGGAGATCTTAACAAAAGAAGAAAAAATAAATAGTGTAAAATATACTAATAAATAAATTTTTTATGAAAGTTTGTCAATCAAATATTTGAATAATCAATATATTGTTGTTATATCTTAAACTTTCTAACTTCATATATTAAATAAATAATTTCAACACAATTATTTTGTCAAGTCTTTGTATAGACTAGTCACTATTTAAATGCTATGATATTATTAATCGAAATTGAGAAAATGATAACTTTTGAAGTATATATGTTCTAAATGACAATGACTCTAGTAACAAGTGATATCCTAATAGATTATTAATATATATGTATGTATACGTATACGTATGTGTGTGTGTGTGTGTGTATATATATATATATATACGTATGTGTGTATATATGTATATATGTATATATATGTATGTATGTATATATATATATATATGTATATATGTATGTATACGTATACGTATATATGTATATATGTATATATGTATGTATATATGTATGTATGTATATATGTATATATGTATGTATATATGTGTGTATATGTATACATATATATGTGTGTGTGTGTGTGTGTCTCACACACACACACACACACACATATATATATATATCTGTGTGTGTGTATGTATGTATATATGTATATATGTATACAAATATGTATGTGTGTGTGTGTGTGTCTATACACACATATATATGCATCATTGGATAATGGGCTTCAAATGTGGGCACATTAAACTTGGATTGGTTCATAGAAGTTATTTGTTGTTGTAAGGATGAAATGGTTTGGTCTAAGATATTGATGACTGCTTCTATGGATGCATTGAAATTAGACATATTGGATTGGGATGGAGGAGTAACATTATTAAATGAAGGTGGATATTGAGAGTGAGGAGGTGGAACACTATGGTATGTAGGTATGGGAGATGATTGGATTACAAATGGAAGACTTACAAAAGAAGGTATGAAATATTTTTTATTCTCAATGTTGCTCCCTTGACTAACATGTATAGAATTAACATTTTGTGTGGAAGTAGCCATGATAGTGGTAGTGAAAGTAGGCACACTAGGCATAGATGTAACCATAGGAATAAAATGATTAACTTGATTTGGTGCTTGAATGTAACCAAGGACTTCAGCACAACTTTTCATAGGAATGATATTAGTGTCAACAATATGATAAAATCCATGCAACAAATCAACACCAACTTTATCACTTTGAGCCATTCTATTTAATCCTCCAATCAATGGGTTTGCCTCACTTTCTGGGTATTGTTGACTCATCCATTGTTGAAGATTTTTAAATTCATTGTCAATATTATGCAATTGATCAAAAGAAACCCTAGTTAGTGACTCACCCTCATCATGATAATTGTGTAAAGAATGGGGATAAATGACATCAATTGTTGGAATAAAAGATCCACCAACATTCTCATGAAAGAAGTTATCCAAATTAGGCTCCCTATCCTTAGTAATTAAACCTTGGGAAGCCTTAACTCTACAACTTCTTCTCATGGGAATATTATACGTAGGACAAATGGTAGTAAAACTCATGCACAAAGGGGGGAAATTTGACTTTGAAATTGAAAATTGTGATTAAACAATGCAAACTTTTCTAAAAGTGATTAATCAACCAATTAATTAAGCAATTTGATCTATGAATTTGAAATATGAATGCATCTAGTGCATAGCATGTCATAAATATCATATCTTAAAATTGATTTAAAAATATATGCAATCCACATTTAAATCTTTATAATTATAAACTAGGGTTTTTGTATATTCAACCACTAAATTTATGTAATTCAATTTGAAAATGAGATCTAAGAGGGAAAATCTAAACTTTAAATTGAATCAAAAATCAGCTCTAAAATAATAAATCCAATTTAGACAACCTACAAGCTCAATTTTAGAAATAAAAAATTATGGTTTTTGTGAATTTAACCTCTAAATTTTTGAAATTAAATTGGAAATTAAACTTGCAAATGTAAATTTGAATTTGAAATGCATCAACACTTAGATCTGAGAACATAAATCAGAAAATTAAAGTGTAAGATGTCGGGTTCACCAAAATGTAATGGTAAAAAATACTAGGGTTTCCACCATTGGATGTATGAAAACTGCTAATATTTAGACTTAGGGATGATTACATTAAAAGAGGCATGAACCTAATGTTGGATTATCTAGGGAGATTGTTTGATTTGGTTGTTCATTGCTGCTCTTAGGATACATTATTGTCATTGATTTCAACATATTCCTGTGAGTTATTTCGGTGAGTTTGGAAAAGGTTTTTGGTCTAGTGTTGTAGTTTGGTTTTGTTGATCACTATTTTGCAGTATCCGATATTCCCTCTGGTATATTTTGGTGTGATCATATCTTGTTTTGAGACTTTGGATTATCATTTGGGATGATCTTGTGTATCTTTTTTTCAGATGGTTCGTGATTTGGTGATTTAGTGCACCGCAAGTTATCTTTCTTTGTGACAATTGTTGATTAGTTGTTCTCTTGAGTCTTGAGACGTTGGTATATGAAGATTTCAAAAGAGATGATGGTGAAACTGTTCCAGATGATTTTAATGTTCTTGATGGTGTTTCTTAGTCATGTCCTATTTGTTTTGGCGATCTGCATTGAACATTGTGCGATTTTTTGGTGATTTTTTTGAATCGGTGATTATTTGTGTGTTATGCATATTTCTGGTGGTGTAGCATGTTGCGGTTGATCTTGGCGTAATTTTCAATGGATGTAATCATTTGTAAATTTGAATTAGGTCCATGTTATCCAATGTAAATCATAATATTGGTCTAGTGGTTGATCTTTGTATCGTGTAATGTAATTTTTATAATTATGAGTTGAGGGTTGAGGGTTTAGCCGATCTTGTTGTCAAGGTTGATGATTTGTATATATATATAGGTGATATACTTATGTAATTTTGGTTTCAGTGTTGTGTCTGCATTATCAGAGAGAGGTAAATGTATGAACAAGGATATATCATTCAAAGAAGTGTTGTGGTGAGTTTGGTTTTATAGAATAGACAACTATGCTTAATCGAAACTGTCATCATGCATTTGTAGATTCTATTATTGCAATTCATTTCTTTTGGATTGTAGTCCAAATAATTTTTGTAAGTCAATGAGACTTCACTAAGGGTTGTAGCCTTCCGGTCATATATCTTTTGAGCAGTGAGCTCTAGGCAGTGTTCCTGAATGCATGTGCATTCTCCATTGTAATATTTTCACATAACTTTAATCCCAAATCAAACTTGTAACAAATCTAAAATCATTTACCATATAAACTAACTCGGTTATCATATCTACCACTTCATTTGCCACTTCTGCATATTCATTAATCAAATCATTTACCACATCTATCAATTCTTTCACCACTTAATCAATCATATAAATCTAATTATTTACCAACTCATTAACCTCATTTATCAGATCAAACACTTTCTCTAGTAACTTTTATCAGTACCAGTAACCTTTGATAAACCTCTGATAAACTATCAAAATCAGTAATCAAAAATAGTGCATGAAATGAAACATAAACAAGAACAACACATGAAAAGTATTCCACACATGAACACCATAATTTTTTTGACGTGGAAACCCAAATAGGAAAAACCACAGTGGGAGTTGGTACCTATAATAATTTGTACTCTTTTTAAGTACACCCTATTAGGAGCTTAGCCCTATTAGGAGCTTAGCCCTATTAGGAGCTTACAATATGTCCTATTAGGACCAAACCCTGTTAGGAGTCACCTAGTTAAGGGATTTACCTAGCAGCCCAGTTAGGAGCTTGATGACCTGTTAGGATCAACCTCATGAGAGGATTTACCACTCTTTTTGAGAGCTTCCCTATTAGGGGACTTAAATGTTTAAGACCTGTTAGGACCTACCCCGTTAAGGGATTTAACCTGCTACAACTATTAGGGAACAACATTAAAAAGTGATATGTTACTTGTACTTCTCAACTTGCTGAATCAAATCCAATTATGCTAAAAACTATGCAACTCTCATGCAGATCTCACATTGCTCTTGGATGGCTCAACACATTCTTCTAAGACCACGGACATAATAAACATCAATTGTGTCATCCTAAATAGCCATCTCAACTAGGTCAACCACTAAACCCTAATTATATCATGAAATTACAATACAAATCATAAGAGATCATCTCAAATCAATATATAGATCATTACATCAAATTACAATGCAATATCCACCATTGGTTGATCAAAACCCATCACAAAAATCCGATCTATACCAAAGTCAAAACCTTAAAACACTCCACTAAGCATTTTGTTATATCTCAAGAAATTTTTCCTTGAATCATGCCAAAAAATAAACCAAATCATTCACGCGGGTTGTGTCATGTTACCACCTTCATGTAGACTCGTCATTGATCACTGCCATATCAAAAATATTTATCGATTCATTTTGCCATACAAATTGACAGATATCATCCAACCCATAAGTCATCCAAGAAATACATCAAGAAGACCAATCAACACTTTACATTAAGTCGGTCCATAACCTAGATAGCATAGAATAGGTCTGGTGCTAAATGTAACACCGCTGATCACCTAGAACATGAACATGATAACTATCAGCATTTTGAGAACCTACTAGAAGCCACACCAACACTACTTATGCATAACATTACAAGATCTTCACCAAAGCTCTATCGGTGAAACTCTCACCAAATCAATAAACCAAGGTTACCAGCAAATAGGATAGCATATGATCACCAGATCAGAACCAACTGACTGAACATATATCTGAATAGCATGAGTAGCAGATATAAGCCAATTCCATAAACAAAAACATATCTAAGTATATCGGATCAACAATCCTACTGGGACCAAACAGATATCGGTAAACAGCCAAAGAAGCTCTAGTGTTGACATCAATGCGACACATAATCAATTCCTCCAAATTGCCAACATCTTCCCCCTTTGGCATTGATGGCAACAGTAGATGTGAAAAACATCCAAGTGCCAAGAAATGCCAAACAAATCTCCCACACCAGAATATAGCAATGAAATTTTGATCCATACTCTCCCTGTAGATGATATCTCAATTAAGTTTTGCAAATTACTCCCCCTAATGTATCTAACTCCTTAAGTTTTTCACATGAATATCTCTCCCCCTTTGACATCAATGCCAAGGATCTGACATAAATATCAAAGCAAAATCATAAAATCTCAAGACTAACTACATCCCCTGAGTAGTAGCATCACCACATCAATCTGGAATGAATAATAGATCTGATAATGCATACCGGACTGATGCCAAAACGCATCAATCAGGTTTCTATCGGAGGGCCAAAAACGTCTAATCTATCTCTGAGGTACCCAAATGATTCTTTAGGAAGGTTTAGTGAAGATGTCTGCAATATTCTCTTTAGTGTTCACATAAACCAATCTAACTTCATTTTCTTCCACCTTCTCCTTCAAAAATTTATACTTGACAGATATATGCTTTATTATAGAGTGGAATATCGGATTCTTTGATATGTTTATAGTAGAAGAGTTATCATAGTGAATAACTACAGGTCTATTGCAATTCACTTTTATATCCTTCAATGTTTGCTTCATCCATAGAACTTGTATAAAGTTAGTAGTAGCAACAACATACTCAGCTTTAGCAGTAGATAAACAAGTATATGACTATTTCTTGTTGATCCATGAAATAAGTTTCTTTCAAAGAAAGAAAGCTCAACCGAAAGTACTCCTCCAGTCATCAACATCACCTGCCCAATCTACATCTGTATATGCATAGAAAGTAAAGTCATCATCTTTAAGATACCATGAATCATATTCAGATGTACCTTAGAAGTATCTAAAAATCCTTTTCATCGCACTCTCATGATTTTATCTAGGATCACTTTGATATCTTATTACAATTCAAACTAGATTCATTATATCCGGTCTATTATGAGTCAAATATAGTAGACCTCCAATCATAGACTTGTATATTGTAGTATTTACCAATTCATATTCATCTTTCTTTGACAATTTATCACTTGTAACCATTGGAGTACTAACCGGTTTAGAGTTTCAAGACCAAATTTCTTCAACAACTCCCTAGCATACTTAGTTTGACAAATGAAAATACCTTTATTAGTCTAAGCAATCTGCAAACCTAAGAAAAATTTCATTTCCCCAATCATAAACATTTCAAGTTCATTCTCCATATTTTTAGAAAATTCCATGCACAACTTATCCTCACCTCCAAAAAATATGTCATCAACAAAGACCTCAATAATCAGTATATCATCATCAGTGCTTTATAATATAGATTATTGTCAGCATTACCTTTAGTGAAATCAAGTTTCAAAAGATATTGTCCAACCTTGCATACCAAGCTCTAGGTGCATGTTTCAATCCACATATAGCTTTCTTTAACCTACAAACCATGTTTTTATCATCTGAAAGTAAAAATCCATCAAGTTGCTCAATATAAACTTCCTCATCAAAATCACCATTTAGAAAAGCACACTTAACATCCATCTGATAAACCTTATAGTTTTTATGTGTAGCATAGGCAAGAAATAATCTTACAGCTTCAATCCTAGCTATAGGTGCAAATGTTTATCCATAATCAATTCCTACCTTTTGAGAATATCCTTTACAAACCAATCTAGCTTTATTCCTCACAACTCGTCCATCTTCATTTAGTTTATTCCTAAAAACCCTTTTAGTTCAAATAATATTCTTATTTTTAGGCCAGGGAACTAAAATCCATGTGTTATTCTTCTCTATCTGATATAATTCTTCTTCCATAGCTTTCATCCAACATTCATCTTTACATGCTTCACTTACTGATACCACTTCAAATTGAGAAATTAAACATACCTCATCAACTACCAATCTTCTTCTTGTCATCACTCCTTTGTTCTTATCCTCAATGATCTGATCTTCTGAATAATTCAACCTTACATACCTAGGAGTCTTCTAATTCTATCTTCCTCTTCCCTGATCTTCAGTTATTGTTGAATTTTCTAATATTGTTGGAGTAACTGGTTCGGCATTTTGTTCTAGTAAAGGTGTTACCGGTTCAATTCTAATTGTTTCCACTGTGGTTTCTTGCTCATAAATTCTTATTTGACTTCTATTCATCTCATCCACCTTGACATTAGTGCTATCCACAATTCTCTACAATCTTTTGTTATAACATATATATGCTTTTCTTTCATTAGCATAACCAAGAAATATTCCTTCATCACATCTAGGATCAAACTTGCCAATGAAATCATCTCTATTGATATAACATTTACTACCAAAAACTTTGAAGTACTTAATTGTAGGTGTATTACCAAACTATAATTCATAAGGTGTCTTACCAGTTTTTCCTTTAATATGAATTATGTTGAATGTATAAATGGATGTAGTCACTGCTTCTCTCCAGTAGATATGAGGTATATTAGATTCCATCATCATGGTTCTAATAGCATCCAAGATAGTTTTGTTCTTCCTTTCCACAACTTCATTTTGCCGAGGTGCCTGGGTAGCAGAAAATTGTCTCCTTATGCCATGTGTCTCACAAAAGTTGTTAAACTCACCAGAAGTAAATTCTCCACCATGATCTGACCTTAAGCACTTTCAATCTTCAATATTCTCTCAGTTTCAACCTTAGCTTTAAATATTTTAAACTTTTCAAAAGCCTCGGATTTCTCCCTTAGAAAAGTAACCCACATCATTCTAGAATAATCATCAATGATTAGCATAAAATATCTATCACCTTGAAAACTTTTGATTCTAGCAGGACCACACAAATCAATATGAATATGATCAAGAACTTCATTAGATTTGTCTTGTATACTCTTAAAAGAGGTTCTGACCTATTTTCCCATTTGACATTCTTTACATACCGGATTATAGTGCTTCACAATCTTAGGTATATCTCTAACTGCCTTAGTTGAACTGATCTTTACCGTGCAATCAAAATTCACATGACATAGCCTTTTGTGTCAAAGCCAACTCTCATCAATTTGTGCCATCAAACATGTCTTCTCACTAGAATTCAAATGAAATATATTACCTTTTGTCTGAGTACGGGTTGCAATCTCCAATCTAGATCTATTAATGATCTTGCATTTTCCATCCTTTAATTGTAATTGAAATACCTTATCCACCAACTGTCCTACACTCAAAATATTATGCCTTAAACCTTCAACATAATAAACATTATCAGTATTGTGCTTACCATCTAACGATATAGTTCATCTTCCTTTGATCATGCATGCTTTTTCATCTCCAAATCTAACCATACTACCATCAAATTCTTGCTAAGATAGAAACTTCCTTTTATCTCTAGTCATATGACGTGAACATCCACTATCAATTACCCATTCAGCCTTATCTTCAATTTTAGCACCAAGGGCCTTTTCTTTAGGTATATTCTCTTCCAGTGCCGGGTCATCTTCCTTGATAGCCAAGAATACCCATTCCTTTCCATTGCTGGGACCACTAGTAGATTCGTGTGTCGGTTCATCATCAGAATCAGCGACACCTTCCTCATTAGTGAAGTAACATGATTTTTCTTTGTTTCTCTTGTACTTATGCTTGTTCTGATTTTCATGGTTAGGCTTAAAAGATCTTCTAGATCTTTCTTCAAATCTTGAATTCCTTTTAGGACATCTAGATACAAAATGACCTATCTTATTACATGCAAAACATTTAAACAGTGATTTTCCTTCATACTTACTTCCTATTGGTCCTTTAGGTACTCTTCTATCAAATAGGGCTTCAAGATGCTCAGATTATTCATCTTCCCTCTTCATATCTTCTAATTCCTTTGCATACAAATCTTTCCAATCTTTCTTGTCCGTTGATGATGTAAATGCATGAAAAGAAAGTTCAGACTTCACAGCTCCAAAAGAGCCAAATTCTTCAAGCTCAAAAGCAGATAATTTTCCAACCAAGGTATCCCTATTGACAAAAGTGTTTGCCATTGTTCTCAATTCATTAATTGCAGTAGCCTTCATCTTATATGCTAGTGGTAAAGATCTTATAACTTTAGAAACTATTTCATCTTCACTCAGAGATCAACCACAACATTGAATTCCCATGACAATTTCATTTACCCATTCCATAAATGCAGTAATCCTTTCATCTTCTTCCATATTCAAATTCCCATATCTCAATCGGTAAAGATCAAGTTTAGCAATCTTAATAGTAGGGTCACCTTCATTTAGAGTCTCCAACTTGTCCCATATAGATTTTGTTGTTGATTTGTCAGTCAATCCCATTATTTGCTAGTCAGAAAGTGCACACAAGAGGGCTTCTCTAGATCTACAATCATTCTCAAGCTCCTTATCCAAGTTTGTCGGAGGAGGATTACTAGATGCCGGATTAAAAGGGGTTATACCATTCTCAATGATCTCCCAGATTTTCTTACCAAGACATCTCAGATGAGTCGCCATTTGAATCTTCCATACTCTATAATTTGTTCCATCAAGCCTAGGAATTTCTCTCTGAAAGACAACTACAGATGAGCTAGATGAACTTGAACTATTAGATTCCATAGGATCTTCCTCAAGTGGTTAAGCTTCTGCAGAGAGGACCAGAGCACTGATACCAATTATTAGAGAGTTCAAATAACCGAAGGACAACTAAGAGGGGGGTGAATCAGTTGTCACCAGATTCCCAAAACCTTAAGCAATTAAACTTTTAATACCAAAACCAATAAGATCAATACCGGAATACACAAACTAATAACCAGAATAATAGATATACCAATTAAGCACAACCAACAATTAGAGAAAAGATACCATCCACATGACACCAAGATTTGTATGTGGAAAACTTGATAAAGGGAAAAACCATTGTGGGAAGCCTACCCACAGTCAAATAATACTTCTAGAGTAAGTATGTGATTACAAATGAGGGGCTTGCACTTGTAGGAAGGTCAATAGAATAGAGCACACAGCTCATCACAAAGGGAGTCTCACTGACTACATAAGAAATCCATACTGCAATCCGAAAGGAATAATAAATTGCAATAATAGCATCTCCTATGCCTGAGTATAGTTCTAGTTAAGCTCAATACAGGAGGACTTAATCCTCTTACATAAACCCAACTTGATCACCTATTATTGACCAAATCCTCTGCATGAATGATTATTACATTAACTGCTTGCATGCCATTTCATTCCTACATTCATTCATTGATTTACAATGAGATCATACATATATATACAAAACCTAGACCATAAACAAATAGGTCAGCCACCAGACAATAAACCAATTACATAATTATAAAACATGTCAACCTGAGGCCAAACAAATATCATCCAACCCATAAGTCATCCCGGAAACACATTAAGGAGACCAATCAACATGTTATATTAAGTCGGTCCATAACCTAGATAGCATAGAATAGGTCTGGTGCTAAATGCAACACCACCGATCAATAGGAACATGAACATGATAACTATGAGCATCTTGAGAACCTACTAGAAGCCACACCAGCACCACTTATGCATAACATCAAAATATCTTCAACAAAGCTCTGTTGGTGAAACCCTCACCGGATCAATAAACCAAGGTTACTAGCAAATAGGATAGCATCTTATCACCAGATCAAAACCAACTAACTAAACATATATCTGAATAGCATGAGTAGCAAATCTAAGACAATTCCATAAGCCAAAACATATCAGAGTATATCAGATCAATATGATCATACCAACCAAAAACCAAACATCCTACTGGGACCAAACAGATACTGGTAAATAGCCAAAGCAGCTAGTGTTGACATCAATGACAAAACATCAATGCAACACATAATCAATTCCTCCAAATTGCCAACATAAACCCTACTAAAACCCTATAAAAACTTCATCAGAAATTTGAAACAAGATTGATAATGATAACATCTTAATTGTTGAAGTTTTTGTTGATGATATTATCTTTGGTGGAGATGATGGTTTGTGCAAGAAGTTTGCTGATGAAATGCAAAATGAGTTTTAGATGTCCATGATTGGTGAGATGAAATTATTTTTGGGATTGCAAATTACTTAGTTGGATAAAGGTATTTTTATATCTCAATCCAAGTATGTTAAGGAATTGTTTTTGATAAATATAAATGGGTTTTACATGGACCCTAAAGCAAGAGTTTTACAGAACCTGGCCATCAGTCAACCAAGTATGTTAAGGAATTGTTCAAGAAGTTTGGTTTGGATGATTCAAAGCTAGTTGGTACTTCTATGGTGACTGGATGTAAGCTGACAAAGGATGACGATTCTCTGAAAGCAAATCACTAGATAAAAATCTATGATTGGTGGATTTCTATATCACTCAAACTAGACCTGATATTATGAATGATGTATGTCTTGTTGCTAGATTTTAGGTTGATCCTAAGGAATCTCATGTTGTTGTTGTGACAAGGATATTTAGATATTTGAAAGGGACAATTAATTTTGGTTTGTGGTATCCTAAAGATGATGAATTTACTTTGAGTTCTTTTACTGATGTTGATTGGGCAGGTGATGTGGATGACTGGAAAAGTAGTGGTGGTGGTATATTTTTCTTGGGAAAGAGATTGGTTTCTTGGATGAGTAAGGAGAAAAATGTTATCTTTTTATCTATTGTAGAGGCATAATACATTGTTGCTGCTAGAAATTGTACTCAGGTGGTATGGATGAAGCAAATGTTAAAGGATATCAAAGTTGTTTTTGATCAACCTGCTGCTATATAGTGTGACAATTCAAGTGCTATCAACATTTCAAAGAATCCAGTGTTGTATTCAAGCACTTACAGAAGGAGGAGTAACATTGTTAAATGAAGGTGGATATTGAGAGTGAGGAGGTGGAACACTATGGTATGTAGGTATGGGAGATGATTAGATTACAAATGGAAGACTTATAGAAGGAGGTATGAAATATTTTTTATTATCAATGTTGCTCCCTTGACTAACATGTATAGAATTAACATTTTGTGTGGAAGTAGACATGATAGTGGTAGTGAAAGTAGGCATAGTAGGCATAGATGTAGCCATAGGAATAGAATGATTAACTTGATTTGGTGCTTCAATAAAACCAAGGACTTCAGCACAACTTTTCATAGGCATGATATTAGTGTCAACAATATGAGCAAATCCATACAACAAATCAACACCAACTTTATCACTTTGAGCCATTCTATTTAATCCTTCAATCAGTGGGTTTGCCTCACTTTCTGGGTATTGTTGACTCATCCATTGTTGAAGATTTTTAAATTCATTGTCAATATTATGCAATTGATCAAAAGAAACCCTAGTTAGTTACTCGCCCTCATCATGATAATTGTGTAAAGAATGGGGATAAATGACATCAATTATTGGAATAAAATATCCACCAACATTCTCATGAAACAAGTTATCCAAATTAGGCTCCCTATCCTTAGTAATTAAACCTTGGGAAGCCTTAACTCTACAACTTCTTCTCATGGGAATATTATAGGTAGGACAAATGGTAGTAAAACTCATGCACAAAGGGGGGAAATTTGACTTTGAAATTGAAAATTGTGATTAAACAATGCAAACTTTTCTAAAAGTGATTAATCAACCAATTAATTAAGCAATTTGATCTGTGAATTTGAAATATGAATGCATCTAGTGCATAGCATGTCATAAATATCAGATCTGAAAATTGATTTAAAAATTTATGCAATCCACATGTAAATCTTTATAATTATAAACTAGGGTTTTTGTATATTTAGCCACTAAATTTATGTAATTCAATTTGAAAATGAGATCTAAGAGGGAAAATATGAACTTTAAATTGAATCAACAATCAGCTCTAAAATAATAAATCCAATTTAGACAACCCACAAGCTCAATTTTAGAAATAAAAAATTATGGTTTTTGTGAATTTAACCTCTAAATTTTTGAAATTAAATTGGAAATTAAACTTGCAAATGTAAATTTGAATTTGAAATGCATCAACACTTAGATCTAAGAACATAAATCAGAAAATTAAAGTGTAAGATGTTAGGTTCACCAAAATGTAATGCTGAAAAATACTAGGGTTTCCACCATTAGATGTATGAAAACCGCTAATATTTAGACTTAGGGACAATTACATTAAAAGAGGCATGAACCTAATGTTGGATTATCTGGGGAGATTGTCTGATTTGGTTGTTCATTGCTGCTGTTAGGATACATTGTTGTCATTGATGTCAACATATTCCTATGAGTTATTCTGGTGGGTTTGGAAAAGGTTTTTGGTTTGGTGTTGTAGTTTGGTTTTGTTGATCACTATTTTGCAGTATCCGATATTCCCTCTGGTATATTCTGGTGTGATCATATCTTTTGTTGAGACTTTGGGATTATCGTTTGGGATGATCTTGTGTATCTTTATTTTAGATGGTTCATGATTTGGTGATATGGTGCACTGCAAGTGATAGGGAGCTTGGTAGGTAAGCACTCACAAGGCTAAATTGTTCAAAAAAAAGGATTTGTTTGTTTCCATAGACTTATAGAATCTGTTGAACATGTTTCCTCAATTTACCTGATTGTCATGTTGTCAAATACTCCATGGTTGGCTTGCCTAATAAACTCCCCTCTTGGTATTGTCTCTTGCCCATGCACAAAACTACTCAAAGTACTTAACCCTTCCACCTATTCTAGCTCATGCTTGGCTCTTGGGGCCCTCAACCTTTAGTTTCAATGTGTACACCTTTGGATTCGCATAACCTTGTTTGAGGACAATGACCCTTAACTTGCTCAAAATCACTAACAAGGCTCAACTACCCCAAATGAGGCTGCACACTGTCTTGGAGTCTCAAATTACACTTGGTGGATTTCTAGGAATGCTTCCATTGTTTTTTATAAACCCAAGTTTCATTTTCCAACCGGTTTCATGCAATGTTACAAAAACTTCCAAATTTGTGTGTTATGCAGTAGGGCTACTAGCCCTTGGAGGCCTAATTGGCCCTTTTTTGCTCCCACTGGTCAACGATGGCCTTTTTTACTACAAATAAAGTTTGGGATGATGTTTTAGAGGCACAAGCTTGAATATTTTTTAGCTTGTGACTTCCATGGGGAGTGTTTGATGACTATCTAGACCTTTTAAGGCCCAAAAGGAGGGTTTAGTGAGGGTTTGGGATTGCATTGTTTGATTTGTATTTCCCTACATGAATCAAGGCCTAAAACTATTTGAGAGGGTCTGCCACACTATTTTGAAGCCTTCCCTACCTTGGGTGGACTGGCATTTTTCCATACACTTGGCAAACAAGAAGAAGAACAGTCACTATCACTGTCTTTTCACTGCCTTTACCAATTAGCAACCTGTTTGTCTTTGGAACCTACAGCAATGAGGAGATTGAGATGGAGTTACACCTCATTGAGGACTGCCACATAAAAATTCATCTCCCTATTACATTTCCTTAAGTGTTCCAAGGCATGGTTAATACTTTGAGCATCCCATTTAGCAAAATGACAACAATTTTCACAAAAACAGTGAACTCACTGTTTTGTCTACAAAAAGAGAATGATTACAAACTGTAAGCTATTATAGTAAATAAATATGGTGCTTCAAATCCTTGGACACATTTCCAAACCTTTTCACATCCATTTTCTCACCCAAATTGGTGTTGAGTGCAAACTTTGAGTGTTATTCAAAGTACTAGCCAAATGTCAAACACTTGCCTAGCATTCACCCAATGGCATCTTCAAACCATCCTTCTAGCGTAAAAACAAAATAATGTACATAATATATACATGGATCAACTTGGAAGAATCCATTGGAGGGATCCCAGACCTAGATCAACCAAGTTGATGCATTTTACAACTCCAAACCCTTGGTAGGGCAGCAGATACATAGTTTACAAATATTTTTGAATAAACACCTTAAAAATGAAAACTCAATGATAAAATTACATGAGAAGCCTTAATACATCAACATCTAAACTTCTAAGAAGGTATAGTATGGATTGTAAAGCTACAGTACGGACTGCCCTTCAAAAGGAGAGAAAAATAGTCATAAAAGCCAAAAAAAACTTGTTTTCTATTGAGTTTCTCTTACAAATACCATCACCAACCCTTTCCAAGGAAAAGGGAGGCCTTATATAGTTTCTCAAGTTGGTTTCCATGCCCTTGTATGGACAAGAGGCTTCAAACATTACATTTTTCAAGAAAATGACATTTTTGACAACTTTCTTAAGCCAAATGACAACTTTTCTTGCTCTAAGATGCATTTTTCACAATCTAACCTCATCAACTTGCCTAAACAACTTATACATGCTTAAAAACACTAAAAAAACATGTTTCAATGCTCTTGAAACCATTAGGAGACCTTTTTGGCCATTTTTCACATTTTGGCCAAAAATTGTCAACTCAAGGCCTGAAATGCAAGATTTGATCTCTCAAGCCCAAAATGAGATCAAAACCACTAAAAATGACTCAAAACAGCCTAAAAAAACAAAAACAACCTAACATGAGATTTTACAAACATATAAGCATGAAATACCCAAATGACATTTTTGACTCAACCAGGTGCTCCTGCACCATACTCCCCCAAAAACAAAGAAGTCATGTGACTTCTTGAGGCAGCAAAGAAGAAGAAATGTCAACTTTATGAAATTTAGCTTCAGGTATCCAAGTGGATTCTAAGATATTCTTATCCTTCCACTTGATGAGATGCTCCATGTAGGTATGATTCCTTGTCTTTTTGAGAACTCTAGAGTCTAGAACTTGTTCAGCATGGGGAAAAGAAAGAGAAGGGAGAGATAGATCAAAAAGGGAGTTGGACACATCTAAAACTCTTTGAACCTCCTTAGGTGGCTGCCCTTTGAAAGCAATCAGATCTGCAACATTAAAAATGGGGGACAAAGAAACATTAGTAGGCAAATCAACTTTATAAGCATTAGACCCATACTTAGCCAAGATCTTGCACGGGGCTATCCTCCTCATCTGAAGCTTGCTTGGAACTCCCTTTTGTAGCCTTGCCTTATTTGAATGAACCATCACATAATCACCTATGGCAAACTAAACATCTCTCTTTGTAGCATCCACTCTTGCCTTAACTTTTTGAGAGGTGTCTTGGAGAGCTTGTCTCACTTGCTCATGAACCTCCTTCATGGAGTGAGCCATGTCATCTACTGTCCCACTCTTATGCTGCAAGTTAGTGATATCCCTCAACTCCATTATACCCCTTGGATGCATTCCATAAACAACTTCAAATGGACTTTTACGTGTAGACCAGTTAACACTGTCATTGTAGGCATGTTCTGCTTGATGAATGAACTGATCCCAACTCTGCCCATACTCCTTTGTCAAACACCTAAGCATGTTTCCAAGAGACCTGTTCACAACTTTATTTTGGCCATTAGTTTGTGGATGATAAGCTGAACCAAAAGAAAGATTAGTACCCAATCTCTTCCACAATGTTTTCTAGAAATGACCAAGAAACTTAACATCTCTATCAGATACAATGCTAGTAGGCAAACCATGAATCCTAACAACTTCCTTGAAAAATAAATAAGCAATATGAATTCCATCATATGTTGTTTTGCAAGGAATGAAATGAGCCATCTTACTAAATCTATCAACTACCACAAAGATGCTATCAAATCATGCTTGAGTTTTGGGTAATCCTACTACAAAATCCATACTAATGCAATCCCAAGGCCTATGTGGAATGGGAAGAGGCTGATATAAACCAGCATTAGAGGAGTTACCTTTTGTTTTCTAGCATACCAAGAACTATTCAACATACCTCCTAATGTCTCTCTGCTTCTTAGGCCAATAATAGAACCTTTGAACTAGCTCTAAGGTCTTATTGAGACCAAAATGTCCACTTAAGCACCCATTGTGCTTCTCTTGAATGAGGTTCTCTCTCATAGAACCTTGTGGAACACACAATTGTCCACCCCTGAATAACAAACCATCCTATAAAGTGAAATCAGCATAGGCACTATGGAAGTTATTCTCAAAATCTTTACAAACTTTATAAGCTTCTGCAAAATCATTATCAATAGGATACATATCCCTGAAACTATCAATACCAATACTCTAAACTTGAATCTCATGAATAGTTAACAATCTTCTACTCAATGCATCTTTTACTTTATTCAGCTGACCCTTCTTATGCTTAAGAGTAAAAGTGTAAGCTTGTAGATATTCTACCCATTTAACATGCCTATGATTTAGTTTATCCTGTGAGTTCAAGAAATTGAATGCTTGATTATCTGTGTATACAACAAACTCTTTAGGAAGAAGATAGTGTCTCCATTTCCTAAGTGCTTGTACCAATGCATAAAGTTATAAATCATAGGAAGAGTACTTTTTCTTTGCATCATTTAACTTTTCACTAAAGAATGCTACTGGTCTATTTTCTTGACTTAAAACAGCTCCTACAGCAATATTACTAGCATCACATTCAATAGTAAAAATCTTATCAAAACTAGGAAAAATGAGCACTAGTTGAGTAGCTACTTTAGTTTTCAGTAATTCAAACCCCTTATTTGCTGCACTTGTCTATTGAAACTTTACCTTGACACCCCCTTTGATGGTGTCTAACATTGGAGCACAAATCTCACTAAATCCCCTGATGAATTTCCTGTAAAACTGAGCCAAACCATGGAAGCTTCTGACATCACTGGCTGTCTTAGGAGTTGGCCAACTAGTTATTGCTGCAACCTTTGAGTGATCAATTTTCAGATTGCCTCATGATACAACAAAGTCAAGATAGACTAATTCTTGCTACATGAAATCACATTTTTCTAGATTTATGGTTAGTTGTTCATCTAGAAACTATTTCAAAACAATAGCCAAATGTTATAAGTGTTCTTCCTTAGTCTTGCTGAAAATAAGAATGTCATCTAAATACACTACAACAAATTTGCCAACGAAATCATGTAAAACTTCATTCATGAACCTCATGAATTTGTTGGGAGCATTAGAGAGTCCAAAAGGCATGACTAGCCATTCATAAAGACCCTCATTTGTTTTAAAAGTTGTCTTCCACTCATCCCCCTCTTTGATCCTTATCTGATGGTAACAACTCTTCAATTTAATCTTGCTAAAATACTGTGCACCCCCCAAACAATCCATCAAATCCTCTATCCTGGGTATGGGAAACTTGTATCTGATGGTGATTTTGTTTATGGCTCTAGAGTCTATACAAAGCCTCCATATTCCACCCTTCTTGGGTGCCAACACTATAGGTACTGCACAAGGACTAATGCTTTTCCTAATCAGCCCTTGGTCTAAGAGTTCTTGTATTTCTCTTGCTACCTCTTTTTTTTGTTCAGGGGTCATCTTGTAGGCTGTCTTATTGGGCAAAGAGTCTCCAGGAATGAAATCAATTTGATGGCTAATGGCTCTAAGAGGTGGTAAGGCTGCAGGTGTACCATCACTGATTATTTGTTTGAATTCATCAAGGATTTTTTGCACTTCATATGGTATCTCAACTTTCTTTTCTACCTTTTCTTCCTTAGGCTTCACTATGAGTGCAAATCCTATTCCTTCACCCTCTTCTAGTATTTTTATGAACTCTTTCTCATTCACTAACAAGATGTTAGGAACTTTGTTGCTTCTCTCCCCTCTTCAATGAGGGATTGGGTCTGATATGCTACTCCATCTTTCTAAAATGAATAGGAGTTTCTTTCCCCATCATGTTGTGCCTTTTGGTCAAATTGCCAAGGTCTACCCAATAGCAAGTGGCAAGCATCCATAGGTAGGATGTCACATAGGATTCTATCTACATATCCCCCAATGTAGAAATCTACCCAAGCTTGCTCATTTACCAACATATGTTGTCCCTTATTCAACCAGGTGACTTTGTATGGCTCCTTGTGTTGTATCCTAGGTAGTTTCAATTTGCTTACTGCTTCTTCTGATATGATGTTATATGTGGACCTTGAATCTATGATCACCTTACACACCTTTCCCATGATTTTACACTTAATTCTGAACAATGCTCTTCTTTGTGAGGCCTCTGTACTATGTGGCTTCTTCATTAACACCCTCTTGATTATCAAACTCTCACCATCTTCTAAAGCTAGGTGGTTCAATGATGAAGTTCTGGTATTACCTCCATCTTCTTAAACATAGTTTACTCTCTTTTCACCTCCATAGGATGAACTAGAATTCTCTGGGCATCTATAGGCAGGGTGGCCTAACTTTTGGCAGTTGTAGAATTTCATGGTTGATAAGTAGGACCCTCTCCCTAGTCCATTAGATCTACCTCTACTCGGGTTTCTTGATCCCCTACCCCTATAGTTGGGTTTGCTTTGAGAATCCCCACTTTGCTCAATAAGCTTAGACTCTCCCTGGGATCGTTGATCTATGCTTCTTCCCCCAAAACTATCTCTATAGCCTCTACCATCTCTTCCCCTGCCTCAGCCTCTATTGTTTTGTTCTTGCTTTCTTCTACCTTTCTCTTCCACCTTAAGTGCCAATTGATAGCACTTGTGTACAGTTTGTGTGCATAATAAGCTCATCTCTTCCTAGATGTTCCATCTTAACCCATTCAAATACCTTGCCACTTTGGTACTCTCATCCTCCACTACTCTAGATCTCATGCATATTTTCTGAAACTCTTCAGTGTAGCTATTGACATCTAGGTCTTTTTGTCTCAAGCTTTGTCTTTTCTTGTGAAGTTGTATCTCATAGTCTTCAGGAAGGTAGGTCTCTTTGATTTTGGCTACCATTGCCTTACAGGTGGCTAGTGGTTGCTTGCCTCTTTCACCCTTTCCTCTTGGATGAACTTCCACGATGTTAAGGTTGCCCCTCTCAACCTTGATTTTGCCACCTTGACCTTTTGTGCTTTAGTCATTCCATCACACTCAAAATGGTTTTCAAACCCTTCGATCCACTCTATTAGAGCATCTGGATCCATCTTCCCACTGAAAAGAGCCACTCCTTCTAAGGTCTTACCACTCATAGCTCTCAAGGCTTTCAATAAAGGTTCTTGCTCAATGACAGGGTCAGGCATGGGGACTTCATCCTCTATTGCCATCATTTTACCCCGATCTCCAACCTTATCCTGGACTTCTTCAATTTTGACTGCTACTTCAGCTAGTTTCATTGCTAGTTGATCTAGTCTTTCTCTGGGTGCCCTATTTTCCTCTTCTTGGTCCTCTACCTTCTTAGCCAATTTTGCATTGGTCACCATGTTTAACTAATGTGTCTTTCCCCTGAATCTTTTGTTGGCTCTGATACCAATATGATAGGGAGCTTGGTAGGTAAGCACTCACAAGGCTAAATTGTTCAAAAAAAAGGATCTGTTTGTTTCCATAGACTTATAGAATCTGTTGAACATGTTTCCTCAATTTACCTAATTTTCATGTTGCCAAATACTCCATGGTTGGCTTGCCTAATAAACTCCCCTCTTGGTGTTGTCTCTTGCCCATGCACAAAACTACTCAAAGTACTTAACCCTTCCACCTATTCTAGCTCATGCTTGGCTCTTGGGGCCCTCAACCTTTAGTTTCAATGTGTACTAGGGGTCTTCCACATGGAAATGTAGGGGTAGTAAGGTCTTGTACACCTTTGGATGCTCATAACCTTGTTTGAGGACTATGACCCTTAACTTGCTCAAAATCACTAACAAGGCTCAACTACCCCAAATGAGGCTCCACACTGTCTTGAAGTCTCAAATTACACTTGGTGGATTGCTAGGAATTCTTCCATTGTGTTTTATAAACCCAAGTTTCATTTTCCAACCGGTTTCATGCAATTTTACAAAAACTGCCAAATTTGTGTGTTATGCAGTAGGGCTACTAGCCCGTGGAGGCCTAATTGGCCCTTTTTTGCTCCCACTGGTCAACAATGGCCTTTTTTAACACAAATAAAGTTTTGGATGATGTTTTAGAGGCACAAGCTTGAAGATTTTTCAGGTTGTGAGTTCCATGGGGAGTGTTTGATGACTATCCACCTTTTAAGGCCTAAAAGGAGTGTTTAGTGAGGGTTTGGGCTTGCATTGTTTGATTTGTATTTCCCTAAATGAATCAAGGCCTAACACTTATATCTAAGAGGGTCTGCTACACCATATTGAAGCCTTCCCTACCTTTGGTGGACTGGCATTTTGCCATACACTTGGCAAACAAGAAGAAGAACAGTCACTATCACTGTCTTTTCACTGCCTTTACCAATCAACAACCTGTTTGTCTTTGGAACCTACAAGAATGAGGAGATTGGGATGGAGTTACACCTTAGTGACAACTGCCACATAATAATTCATCTCCCTATTACATTTCCTTAAGTGTTCCAAGGCGTGGTTAATGCTTTGAGCATCCCATTTAGCAAAATGACAACAATTTTCACAAAAACAGTGAACTCACTGTTTTGTCTACAAAAAGAGAATGATTACAAGATGTAAGCTATTCTAGTACATCATGAAGGTTCTTCAAATCCTTGGACACATGTCCAGACCTTGTCACATCCATTTTCTCACCCAAATTGGTTTTGAGTGCAAACTTTGAGTGTTATTCAAACTACTAGCCAAATGTCAAACACTTGCCTAGCATTCACCAAATGGCATCATCAAACCATCCTTCTAGCATAAAAAGAAAATAATGCACATCATATATACATGGATCGACTTGGAAGAATCCATTGGAGGGATCCCAAACCTGGATCAACCAAGTTGATGCATTTTACAACTCCAAACCCTTGGTAAGGCAGCAGATACACAGTTTACAAATATTTTTGAATGAACACCTTACAAATGAAAAATAGATGATAAAATTAAATGATAAGCCTTAATACATCAAAATCTCAACTTCAAAGAAGGTACAGTATGGATTGTACAGCTACAGTACGGACTGCCCTTCAAAAGGAGAGAAAAACAGTCATAAAAGCCAAAACAACCTTGTTTTCTATTGAGTTTATCTTACAAATACCATCACCAACCATTTCCAAGGAAAAGAGAGGCCTTATATAGTTTCTCAAGTTGGTTTCCATGCCCTTGTATGGACAAGAGGCTTCAAATATTACATGTTTCAAGAAAATGACATTTTTGACAACTTTCTTAAGCCAAATGACAACTTTTCTTGCTCCAAGATGCATTTTTCACAATCTAACCTCATCAATTTGCCTAAACAACTTAGAAATGATTAAAAACACTATAAAAACATGTTTCAATTCTCTTGAAACCATTAGGAGACCTTTTTGGCCATTTTTCACATTTTGGCCAAAAATTGTCAACTCAAGGCCTGAAATGCAAGATTTGATCTCTCAAGCCCAAAATGAGATCAAAACCACTACAAATGACTCAAAACAACCTAAAACAAAAAAAAAAAGCCTAACACAATAATTTACAAACATATAAGCATGAAATACCCAAATGACATTTTTGACTTAACTAGGTGCTCCTGCACCAACAAGTTATCTTTCTTCGTGACAATTGTTGATTAGTTGTGCTCATGAGTCTTGAGACGTTGACATATGAAGATTTCAAAAGAGATGATGGTGCAACTATTCCAGATGATTCTAACGTGCTTGATGGTGTTTCTTATTTGTGTCCTATTTGTTTTGGCAACCTGCATTGAACATTGTGCGATTTTTTGGTGATTTCTTTGAATTAGTGATTATTTGTGTGTTATGCATATTTCTGGTGGTGTAGCATGTTGCGATTGATCTTGGTGTAATTTTAAGTGGATGTAATCATTTGGAAATTTGAATTAGGTCCATGTTATGTAGTGTAAATCATAATATTGGTCTAGTGGTCAATCTTTGTATTGTGTAATGTAATTTTTATAATTATGAGTTGAGGGTTGAGGGTTTAGCCGACCTTGTTGTCAAGGTTGATGATTTGTATATATAGGTGATATAATTATGTAATTTTGGTTTCAGTTTTGTGTCTACATTATCAGAGAGAGGCAAATGTATGAACAAGGATATATCATCAGCCATTTGTAGATGCTATTATTGTAGTTCATCAGGCATTTGTAGATGCTATTATTGCAGTTCATTTCTTTCAGATTGTAGTCCGAATAATTTTTGTAAGTCAATGAGACTTCACTGAGGGTTGTAGCCTTACGGTCATATATCTTTTGAGCAGTGAGCTCTAGGCAGTGTTCCTGAATGCATGTGCATTCTCCATTGTAATATTTTCACATACTACTGCAGAGTATCATCTTATTGTTGGTAGGTTCCCACCATGGTTTTTCCCTTAACCGGATTTTCCACATCAAAATCTCAATGTTATGTGGTTTGTTGTTTATTTGGTTATCTATTATTGTTGTGGTTTATTAGTTTATGTTTTGTAAGTTTAATTTGTGTGCATCCAGTGAAGACTAATTCACGCCCCCCCCCCCCCTCTCAGTCTTCCTGTTAATTTTATGATGATCTAGTTAATGCTAAGAGGGGGGTGAATCAGTATTGTAGGATTTTGCCAAGATCAAGGGCACAATGAAAAGCATAAAAGAGACAATAGAATGACAAGAACAAATTTTATTCTCATCAATATGCAAAATGATCAACTGGATTAACCAATACAATGAATAGAGGCCTGCTTATATAGGCAAGGCCATATGGATGTATGAGCACACAAATATGAGATGTGGCTCAATGAGAAACAAGGGTAGGTAAGAAATACTAAGGGTAGGTAGGAGAAATAATATAATATTCCACAAGAGGTGGGTGACCCACCGAATGTGGAGTGTAATAGTGAAATAAGACCATAAAAGGTGGAATTTCTTCTACAAGCTCTATCCCTATGTGCACACTTCCCTAAGTGTCTCAAATCCAAACTACGAAGAGATGCATTATCCTAAGTTAACTTAAGTAAGTGTAATAATATCCAAAATGAATATTTATTTACACCAACACCCCCCCTTAAGTGCAACTTAGGGGAATGAAGACTCAAGTCAACAATGCAAGATGGGTCCCAGCTACGAGGCCATGATAGGTACCCATGTACAATATGCAAATGCAAGAAAAACTATGCAATGCAATCTCTCACAAACAGAGAAAGGGAGAAAACCCAGTGGGAAAAAACTCCCCCCCAAAAGAGAGATGAATGTACAAAAGACTCTCAAAGAAGAAAGACAAAACCTCAAAGAGGAAAAAGTCCCCCCCATAAGAGAGGAAGGAGAAGTCAGCTAACCCCCCCTAATGACACATCCTGCACCCCCAAGAGAGCTCACAACTATTGGAACTTACTCTCGGTGAAAGGTTTGGTGAATATGTCAGCAACCTGCTCTGTTGTAGGACAATACTGCAAATCAATGACCTACTCCTGGATGAGCTCTCGGATATAGTGCATATGAATCTCGATGTGTTTGGTCCGTTGGTGCTGGATCGGGTTCTTTGAGATTGCAATAGCACTCTGATTGTCACAATGTAGAACTGTCAGCCGTGGAGTGGTGAATCCAAACTCTGTGAGAATCTGCTGGAGCCAAATGGTCTCAGTCGCTATGTTAATAGCGCCTCGATACTCAGCCTCAGTCGAAGAGAGAGCAATAGCATGTTGCTTCTTGCTCTGCCAACAAATGGGGCTTGAACCAAGGTGAAAACTGTAACCGGAAGTAGACTTACGATCATCAAGATTGGCAGCCTAATAGGAGTCTGTGTAACCAACCAAGCGAAGTCCTATGCCTGCTGCATAGTGAATCCCATAGTGATGTGTACCCTAGATGTAATGAAGGATGCATTTGGTGGCTTTCCAATGAAGCTCATGTGGTTCCTGCATGAAGCAAGAAACCATGCCAACTGCAAATGAAATATCAGGGCGTGTATGAGTCAAGTAGATGAGACTACCCACAAGCTGACGATACAAAGTGGCATCAACTGGTGGAGAAGAACACTAAGCCTCAAGCTTGACTCCTGAACGAAAGGGAGTCGGGGCAGGCTTACAATCAGCCATATGAAAGTGTGCAAGGAGATCAAGAGTATACTTGGGCTGCGATAGAGTAATCCCAAAAGGTGACTGTGAAATCTCTATCCCGAGAAAGTAGTGCAAAAGACCCAAGTCATTCATAGCAAATCTATCATGCAAAGTAGATTTGACACTGCTAATAATGGATGAAGTACTCCCTGTAATGATCAAGTCATCAACATAGAGCACAAGTATCAAGTGAGAGTCATCCTGTCACAAAATGTAGACATTTGGATCTGAATGACACCTGGTGAACCATGCAGAGAGAAGAAAGGAATCCATCTTGGCATACCAAGCCCTGGGGGCCTGCTTAAGGCCATAGAGAGATTTCCTTAGTCTGCAAACCAAGGAAGTATCCTAGATGAAACCCTGTGGCTGCTCCATATAAATCTCCTCATCAAGATCACCATGAAGAAAAGCACTCTTCACATCCATCTGATGTACAGCCCAACCATGAGCTGCAGCAATAGCAAGTGTCAAACGAATGGAGTTCATCTTGGCTACGGGTGCAAAGGTCTCAGTATAGTCAACACCTGCAACCTGGGAGAAACCTTTCGCAACAAGCCGAGCCTTATACTTATCCACACTACCATCCACTGCAAACTTGGTCCGATAGATCCACTTACATCGAATCATCTTTCTCCCCTTAGGGAGATGGACTAAATCCCATGTGTTGTTCCTCATCAAGGAACTATACTCTTCCTCCATAGCTTGGTCCCACTCAGGAACCCCGGATGCTTCCCTAAATGTCTGTGGATCGGAAGCAATAGCAATGAATGCATGTGGAAGATCCTGATGTTGTGATTGAGTTCTCCGTGTATCTGAAGGATCCCCAACAAGAGAACCCACGGATTCAAGTGTTTGTTGAGCCCAACGAGGTCTAGGTGGAGGTGGAGAATGAGGCTCCTCAACTGCAAGTGGACCCTGCGGAGGTGTTACCCTGCGAGTCAGAATTGAAGGAGTCTCATCATCTGAATCACTAACATCACTACCCACAATGGAGGAAGGTGGAGGAGGTAGAGAGGCTAAGCTAGGAGAGCTTTCCTCAAAGTAAACACTCCTCTCAATGAATACCTCATGTGTCTCTGGATCTATCAATCTGTATGCCTTAACACCCTTAGGATATCCAACAAATATGCAAGGTTGACTCTGTGGTTCCAATACCTTGCGTTTCTGTGGAGGTATGCGAGCCCATGCTGGACACCCAAAGCCTTTGAAATGTCTCACAATCAGTTTCCTACCAGCCCAAGCTTCAAAAGGAGTAATACCTTGCAAAGCTTTGTGAGGAACCCGATTCTGGATGTGTGTGGCACAACTGATAGCCTCTACCCAAAAAGAGGAATCAAGAGAACGTGCATGTATTATACAGCTAGCCATTTCTTTGAGAGTTCTATTCTTGCATTCTGCAACCTCGTTCTGCTGTGGAGTGTATGTGACAGAATGTTGAAGATCAATCCCCTCAAATGTACAAAAATCCTCAAGTCTCTTGTTCACATATTCCCTTCCATTATCTGTGTGAAGAATCTTGACCACTTTCCCTGATTGCTTCTCCACACGAGTCTTGAAGTCCTAAAATCTATCAAATACTTCACTCTTATGAATGAGAAAGTAGACCCAAGTGAAGCGGGAGTAGTCATCAATGAACATGAGAACATAGCAGGCCTTACTAAATGAAGGTGTTGGAAATGGACTTGCTACATCGCTATGAACAAGTTGAAGAACTTCCAAACCTCTCCAAGTTTTCCCTTTGTCAAACTTCTCTTCAGGATGCTTGCCCATGGAACAACCTGAACATACACCCTCTGAACAACTAATTTGAGGTAGACCTGTAAACATGTCTTTAGTGCTTAGCTACTGAAGATAGCGGTAGTTGAGGTGACCAAACCGCTCATGCCATAGCTTACTTTTTGAATCTGAATGAGTAAGCAAGGCCCTAGAAGGTGAACTTGGCACAAAGTGGGAGAATGAATAAAGCCTTGAGTTGCCATTGACTTGTCCCACTGCTACCAAGGCATCATCATCAAGTTCCTTTACCACAACTGAATCTGGTGTAAACTCAACCTTTTTCCCATTCCCATAGTGAGTGATTTGGTAGATGGAGAGAAGGTTGGTAGACAAGTTAGGAACATAGAGAACATTCTCAAATGTTCCATCATCCATGTCAACTGAACCTTTCCCTTCAACCTCTACTTGTGTATCATCACCTATGTAAATGTGAGGTACCTTAGATGGCTCCAATGAAGAAAACTGCTCCTTTGTAGAACCCATGTGATATGAGGTGCCCGAGTCAAGTATCCATTGCTGTGAAGAACCTGTTGTAGCCACAAATGCTTGCCCTTTTCCCTTAGACTGTGAGGAAGTGGAAAGAGATGAATCCTTCTTTGTGTAGGCGGATGGCAAGTTGATTTTGTTTTTCTTAAGAATATTAGTTAATTCATCAACTTGCTTTGCATGGCATCAATGCTCATCATGACCATACTTCTTGCAATATGCACAAGTTGGTTTATCCTTCTTAGGTGGTGTCCCCTTCTTGGAAGAGGATGAAAAATTGCCTTGTGATGGAGAGGATGATTGTCCTTTTTCCTGGTGTGGCTTAGACTTAGAGTGCTTCTTCTTCTTGTTGGAATCTTTGCCTTGACTTCCTTGATTCCCTTGATTAGCCATCAAAGCCTTGGAATTTGAAGAGGGTGAACTCACAATAATGGTTCCCACTTTTTTGCCACTTTTGACACTGAGATGTACATTTTTAAAATAATCTTCAACTTCCGAGAACTATAACTTTTAAACTATTAAAAATTTGAAGATGATGTAAATTAGTGATTTCTAGCATTTTGTTTGTAGATTCTATATACATTTTTTTCAAATTTTTTTGAAAGATGTTTTTAAAAATTTTCCATCTCCCTCGAAAAGTAGTTTTTTACAACAAACTACATTTTTTAAGAGTGATGTGCCTCCCGAAATGTATAACTTTTTTTCTATAAATGATAAAAACTCAATTCTTTCGAATTTTGGTTTGTAACATCAATATCTAGGGCTTGCATTTGGTTTTATAGCGATATGTTCAATATTTTTCATTTTATAAAGTTTTGAAGTCTGACTAATCATAATTCAAACATAGGTTTACGTTTGAACACATAACTTGTTCTATATAAATCGAAATTCAATTTATTTTTTTTTGTTAGAAAGAAGACATCAATACCAAGGGCATAGATATTTTTCGGAATTTTTTTGAATTAGTTTCTTATTTTTCCCAATGCGTTGAACAGAGAAGTTCATGTTCAGTGAAAAACCAATTTTTAATAAAATTAAAAAATCAAGAACATAATAAATTCAAAATATAACAAAATTATATTCGTTGGAAAGCTTGCTTCGAGTACTACTATCTAATATTTTTGGGTTATCAAGATTATTTCATTCGTGCATTGAACCAGAGCTCCGAAGTCATTAATTCTTCAGAACTCTGAAATTTTTTGGGAGAAACTTCTAATTTTTGGGGTTCGAACGAACACGAGTTCGATCGGATTGGGTTCGCTTGAACCAAAAGGGGTTCGAGCGAACCCCCATTTGCTCAAACAAGTGAGCTCAATTTTGGCACGCTCGATGTTCGAGCGAACCCAACTGAACAGTTTGGTTCGCTCGGACTCCCAGGGGTAGTCCGAGCGAACATTTGTATTTTTCTCGAACACTGGCAAATCCGAAATTCCCACTTTCGCCAAATTCCTTCGTTGGCAAAAGTGGGAACCAGCTTTGTGAATTCACCCAAGACTTGAGAAACCCCATGTTCAACAACTTAGATTGTTCCAATATTAACATTTCTGTGAAAGCATCAAATGAAGGCATAACATAAGAACTCCCCACTGTCAAATGATGAGTTTGGAAGCTAGATGCAAATGCTACATATTCTGGTGCAAGCTTGTCCAACAAGTTGAATATCAACTAAGCATCCTTTTTGTCAATTCCACAATCCTTAAGCTATGCTCTTAGCTCATTTGCTTTGGTGACATAATCTTGGATTGTATCAAAACTCTTGGGATCCAAGTTGGTGAGCTCATTGGCAATCTGATAGCCTCTGATTTCATCAACTTGTCCATACAATTTCTGAAACATATCCCAAGCCTCTTTGATTGTTTTACACTTCTCAATGTGAAAAATGAGGTCATCTGATACATACTTGCACAAGGTTCCAAGAGCCATGCAATTCTTTGTGATCCATTCTAATTGAGCATTTGGATCAGGTGGTGCTATTATTGTTCCATCTATGTAATGTGTGAGACCCTTTTCCATTAATTTACTCCATACTTTAATTTTCCATGATGCATAATTATGTGGAGTTAAAGGTGGAAATTTATTAGGACTCATTGCAACAAAAATGGAAAGAGCACAAAGAGAGGCACAATCACACAAGACACCCCCCCCAATTCACTCAATCAAAGAACCCCCCCCAAATGTGATGATTTGGCACTTTATAAGTAGTGCATATACAATGGGCAACTTGCAAAAAATGGCAAAGTGGACTTCTGATTTACAATTTTACAACTACCTCAATAAGGCCAAAAGAGACTCAAACTGATAATG
>NW_026729659.1:32500-47522 GCF_030272615.1 Cryptomeria japonica | reverse complement strand
CTCGCTGCCCACCTTGGTGTGCTCTGAGGTGCGCACCCGGGAGCGCTACGAAGTGTGCTCCAAGGTGCGGCGTGCACGTTGTCGGAGCCCGGTTTGCCCCGGGTGCGCACCTCGCCTGCACCTTGGCCGGGGTGGGCACCTTGGCTGGGTTTGCCCAGGGTGCGCTCCGAAGCGGGGTTACTGGAGCGCCCCCTCTTTTTTTGTCAGAGCGTTTGGTGGGGTTTCTCGCATTGGCTCTTCCCAGGCCCGGTTGTTGGGTGCGCTCCCACCCTGGCGCGCGCGAAGTTGGAAGTTGGATTAATTGCCCGGGCGCGCACCTTCGCCAGGGTGGGCACCTTGGTGCGCACACCTTGGCTGGGCTGCGCACCAGGGCGGGCTCAAGATGGCACCAGCATTCCCTTTTTCTCACTATCTTTCAAAACGGAAATTTTAAAATCTCGTTTTTTTTTTGCCTTTTATGGAAATTAGTGAAGGCATCGCATCAAAGGTGCGCACCTCGCTGCCCACCTTGGTGTGCTCCGAGGTGCCCACCACGGTGCGCAACGCCGGTGCGAACCCGGGAGCGCCCCGATGTGTGCTCCAAGGTGCGGCGTGCACGAAGTCGGACCCCGGTTTGCCCCGGGTGCGCACCTCGCGTGCACCTTGGTGCGCACACCTTGGCTGGGTTGCGCGGCCTGGTGGGCACCATGGTGCGCACCAAGGAGCGCTCCGAAGTGTGCTCCAAGGTGCGGCGTGCACGAAGTCGGAGCCCGGTTTGCCCCGGGTACGCACCTCGCGTGCACCTTCGCCGGGGTGGGCACCTCGGCTGGGTTGCGCGCCCTGGTGCGCACCAAGGAGCGCTCCGAAGTGTGCTCCAAGGTGCGGCGTGCACGAAGTCGGAGCCCGGTTTGCCCCGGGTGCGCACCTTCGCCGCGGTGCGCACCATGGCGTGCACGAAGTCGGAGCCCGGTTTGCCCCGGGTGCGCACCTCGCGTGCACCTTCGGCGGGGTTGCGCGCCCTGGTGGGCACCATGGTGCGCACCAAGGAGCGCTCCGAAGTGTGCTCCAAGGTGCGGCGTGCACGAAGTCGGAGCCCGGTTTGCCCCGGGTGCGCACCTCGCGTGCACCTTCGGCGGGGTTGCGCGCCCTGGTGGGCACCATGGTGCGCACCAAGGAGCGCTCCGAAGTGTGCTCCAAGGTGCGGCGTGCACGAAGTCGGAGCCCGGTTTGCCCCGGGTGCGCACCTCGCGTGCACCTTCGCCGCGGTGGGCACCATGGCGTGCACGAAGTCGGAGCCCGGTTTGCCCCGGGTGCGCACCTCGCGTGCACCTTCGCCGGGGTGGGCACCTCGGCTGGGTTGCGCGCCCTGGTGCGCACCAAGGAGCGCTCCGAAGTGTGCTCCAAGGTGCGGCGTGCACGAAGTCGGAGCCCGGTTTGCCCCGGGTGCGCACCTCGCGTGCACCTTCGCCAGGGTGGGCACCTCGGTGCGCACACCTTCTCAATGTTTTCTTGCCTTTTCTGGAAATTGGTGAAGGCAGCGCATCAAAGGTGCGCACCTCGGTGTGCTCCGAGGTGCGAACCCGAGAGCGCTCCGAGGTGCCCACGAAGTCGAAAGTCGGGTTAATTGCATTGTTTTCCCCGGGTGCGCTCCGAGGTGCGCAACATCGGCGCGCACCAAGGAGGGCTCCGAAGTGTGCTCCAAGGTGCGCACGATGGCGTGCACCTCTGGTGCGCACGATTCGGAGCTCGGTTTGACCGGGGTGCGCACACCTTGGCTGGGTTGCGCACCTTTTGTGCGCTCCAAGGTGCGCACGAAGTCGGAGCTCGGTTTGCCCCGGGTGCGCACCTTCGCCAGGGTGCGCACCTTGATGCGCACGCCTTGGCTGGGCTGCGCACCTTGGTGGGCGCCATGGTGCGCACCTTTCGTGCGCTCCAAGGTGCGCACGAAGTCGGAGCTCGGTTTGCCCCGGGTGCGCACCTTGGTGGGCGCCATGGTGCACTCCGAGGTGCCCAAGATTGGTGCGCACCAAGGAGCGCTCCGAAGTGCGCTCCAAGGTGCGCGCGAAGTCGAAAGTTGGGTTAATTGTCCGGTTTGCCTCGGGTGCGCACCTTGCGTGCACCTTCGCCAGGGTGGGCGCCTTGGTGCGCACACCTTGGCTGGGCTGCGCACACCTTGGCACCCGCGTTTCCTTCATTTTAAATTTTTTTTTTTTACAATCTCTCAAGTGGGAAATTCTATAATCTCAACTTTTTTTGCCTTTTCAGGAAACTTTTGAATGGAGCGCATCATTGGTGCGCTCCGAAGTGTGCTCCAAAGCTCTCTCCAGCTGCGTGCACCTGCCCCGGCCGCGCACCCGGCCCCGCCCAGCTTCGCTCACCTGTCCCGGGCGTCTGGTGCGGAACCTTAGAGTAAGAAACATCACCGTGCACCTTGGCCAACGTGCGCGACTCGACCGAGCGCGCACTGGCCGAGGTGCACACCGATTTCACCTGGGTGCGCGCGCAGCACCTCGGGCGCACCGGGGTGCGCGCACAACGCCCGGGTTGCACCGTGGCCTGTGTGCTCGGGGCGCCTCGGGTGCGCGCTCGGTGTCGCCCCCGCGCGCGCGGTAGTGCGGGCAGCGCACCCCGGCCCGGCCCGGCCCCGACGAGAACGCAAACGGGCAAAAGGTTTATTCAAATAGCATTGCGATGCCCGGCGAAAAACTAAAAAAGGGTGCAACACCGGGACTTCCCGGGAGGTCACCCATCCCAGTACTACTCCGGCCCAAGCGCGCTTAACTGCGGAGTTCTGATGGGATCCGGTGCACTAACGCTGGTATGATCGCACCCGTTATGAGCTTGTCGCAGTGTGTACTTAGCAAACCGCGACCCACGTGCGAATCCACCCCGGCCACCCACCCCCGTCGAGGTGCACACCCTCCCTCGCGAAGTGCGCCCCGTTCGCCAAGTGTGAGCCCTGCCCGGGTGCGCGCACCTTGCTAGGGCGTCGGGTGTGCACCCGGCCCGGCCTACGTGCGTGCACCTGTAGGGGGCGTCGTGTGCGTGCAGTGTCCCGTCTGCAACGCGGTGCCCACACACCACCTCGGGCGCAACGACCTGCGCTCACATGTGGGCCGAGTGCACCTTGGTGCATGTTCGGGGCGCCTCGGGTGCACGCTCGATCTTGCCCCGGTGCACCAAGGCGCTCGGTTTGCCCCGGGTGCGCACTTGGTGCAAGGTGGGCACCCAAAATAGGGATCAAGCACCAAAACACAAGTTTCGGGATGCAAAATGGGACCCAAGGACCACAAATGCGTTCCAAGACCCATGATGGGTCCACGAGAACAAAAATGTGTTCCGAGACTTAATAAACAAATATTGGGTTTTAGGAGAAGAAACATGCTCTGATGCCCAAAACGAGAATCGACCCCGAAAAGGCCACAGGCCAAAAGTGGGATGCGAGACAAAAAAAAATGGGACCCGAGGACCAAAATTGGGTTCCCAGGTCGAAGACAGGGCAACCGGACAAGAAACGACCTCTAAGGCTCGAAATGAGTCCCGACGACTAAAACTTGACAAGAAGCACCCATCAGGCACCCAACTCGACACCCATGGGATGCCGACCCACCCGGGCTTCCACCTAGCACACCTTGGCACCCACCCACCCTCGCACCCAACCTCGCACCCAACTTAGCACCTTTGAACCCACATTGGCACTCACCCTGACCCTGGCACCTTGGAACCCACATTGGCACTCACCTTGACCCTGGCACCCACCTTTGCACTCACCTTGGGACCCACCCTGGCTCCCACCTCGGCACCCACCCAGACACCCACCTTGGTTCCTTGGCACCCACCTTGGATCCTTGGCACCCACCCCGACACCCACCTTGGCACGCAACTTGGCTACTTGCCACCCACCTTGGCTCCTTGACGCCCACCCCGACAACCACCCCGTGACCTACCCTGGCTAGGGTTGGTGCACACCCACCCTGGTGCCCACCTTGGCACCCACCCTATGACCCACCTTGGCACGCACCTTAGTACCCACCCCGTTACCCACCCTAGGACCCACCCCGTGACCCACCTTGGCCAGGGTGGGTGCACCCACCCTGGTGCCCACCTTGGCACCCACCCATCCTAGCACCCAGCCTGTGACCGGGCTTGGAACCCAACCTTGCACCCGCACCCGTCTTGGCCAGTGTGGGTGCGCACCCATCCTGGCACCCACGTTGTGACACACCCTTTAACCCACGCACCCTAGCACCCACGTTGGCACCCACCTTGGAACCCAACCTAGCAACTTGGCACCCACCCCGTGACCCACCTTGGCATCCACCATAGCAGTCGCCGACTTGGCACCCACCTCGGCACCCACCTTGACACTTGTGGACCCACCTTGCCACTCACCCTAGCATCGACCCATCCTAGCACCCACCCTGGCACCTTTGCACCCTAGCACTCACCCATCCTAGCACCTAACCTGTGACCCACCTTGACACTCACCCTCGCACCCACCTTGGAACCCAACCTAGCACCCACCCACCCTGACACCAACCCTAGCACCTACCCACCCTTGCACCCACCCTGTGACCCATCTTGGCACCCACCCATCCTACCACTCAACCTATCACCCACCTTCTCACCCACCTTGGCATCCACCTTAGCACCCACCCACACTGGCACCTTGGCACCCACCTCGGGCAAGGTGGGTGCACACCCACCCTGGCACCCAATTTAGAACCCACCGAGCATGTTACCCACCTTGGCACCCACATTGCAGCCCACCCTAGTACCCACCCTATGACCCACATTGGCATCCACACCCTAGCACCCAGGCACCTCGACACCCGCCTTGACACCCACCCTAGCACTGAACCTGTGACCCACCTTGGAACTCACCCTAGAACCCACCCACCCTGTGAACCACCTTGGCATCCACCTTAGCACCCACCCACCTTGGCACCCACTCTAGCACTCACCCATCCTAACACCCAACTTGTTACCCACCTTGGCACCCGCCCTCGCGTCCACCTTGAAACCCACCCTAGCACCCACCCACGCAGGAGCCCACCTTGGCACCCAACCTAACACCCACGCATCCTGGCACCCAACTTGTGACCCACCTTGGAACCCACCCTAGTACCCACCTTTGAACCCACTATATCACCAACCCACCTTGGCACCCACCCTATGACCCTCTTTGGAATCCACCCTAGCACGCACCCACCCTGGCACCCACCATGGAGCGCACCCTAGCACCCACCCACCTCGGCACGCACCTCAACACCCACCTTGGTGTGCGCACTGCGCCAACCTCTCAAAGACCCTATGTGGTGCGCTCCAAAGTGTACACCTTTGGTGCGCTCCAAGGTGCGCACCTTTGGTGCACACCGAGGTGCACACCAAAGTGTGCACCGAGGTGAGCACCAAAGTGCACTCCAGGGTGCACACCAAGGCGTGCACCTTTGGTGCGGTCAATGCAAACGAATTCGGAAGTTGGGGTCGATGTCCTAATCGCTGCTGCAGACTACACGTATGAGAATCGGACAAATAGCTTTATATAGGGGAGGTGTTGCGTTTGATGGGTCGACTCCCCTGGTTGTGTGCACTGCACCAACTTCAAAGACCCTGTCTTGTTTAAGAAGTCAAAAGTTGGGGTGGATGTCCTAATCATTGCTGCAGTCTACGCATGTATGAGAATCAGACAAATAGCTTATATAGGGGAGGTGTTGCATTCGGTGGGTTGACTCCCCTGGTTGTGCGCACTGCGCCAACCTCAAAGACCCCGCATAGCAGAAGAAGTCGGAAGTCGGATTTTGGTGAGCACCAAGGCGTGCACCTTTGGTGCGGTCAACGCAGACGAATTCAGAAGTTGGGGTGGATGTCCTAATCGTTGTTGCAGGCTACACATGTATGAGAATCAGACAAATAGCTTATATAGGGGAGGTGTTGGGTTTGATGGGTCAACTCCCTTGGTTGTGCGCATTACGCCAACCTCAAAGACCTTGTTTTCGTTAAGAAGTCAAAAGTTGGGGTCAATGTCCTAATGGCTCCTGCAGGCTACACATGTATGAGAATCGGACAAATAGCTTATATAGGGGAGGTGTTGGGTTTGATGGGTCGACTCCCCTGGTTGTGCGCATTACGTCAACCTCAAAGACCTTGTTTTCGTTAAGAAGTCAAAAGTTGGGGTCGATGTCCTAATTGCTCCTGTAGACTACACATGTATGAGAATCAGACAAATAGCTTATATAGGGGAGGTGTTGGGTTTGATGGGTTGACTCCCCTAGTTGTTCGCATTACACCAACCTCAAAGACCTTGTTTTCGTTTAGAAGCCGAAAGTTGGGGTCGATGTCCTAATTGCTCCTGCAGGCTACGCATGTATGAGAATCAGACAAATAGCTTATATAGGGGAGGTGTTGGGTTTGATGGGTCGACTCCCCTGGTTGTGCGCATTGCGCCAACCTCAAAGACCCTGCATTGCGGATGAAGTCGAAAGTCAGAGTTTGGTGTGCTACAAGGTGTGGTCGAAGGTGCTCACCTAGGTGTGCACCTTTGGAGCACAGGAAAAGTGCCCTCCAAAAGTGCGCACCTTTGGAGTGCACAAAAGTGCCCTCCAAAAGTGCGCACCTTTGGAGCGCAGAAAAGTGCCCTCCAAAAAGTGCCCTCCAAAAGTGCGCACCTTTGGAGCGCAGAAAAGTGCCCTCCAAAAAGTGCCCTCCAAAAGTGCGCACCTTTGGAGCGCAGAAAAGTGCCCTCCAAAAAGTGCCCTCCAAAAGTGCGCACCTTTGGAGCGCAGAAAAGTGCCCTCCAAAAAGTGCCCTCCAAAAGTGCGCACCTTTGGAGCGCAGAAAAGTGCCCTCCAAAAAGTGCCCTCCAAAAGTGCGCACCTTTGGAGCGCAGAAAAGTGCCCTCCAAAAAGTGCCCTCCAAAAGTGCGCACCTTTGGAGCGCAGAAAAGTGCCCTCCAAAAAGTGCCCTCCAAAAGTGCGCACCTTTGGAGCGCAGAAAAGTGCCCTCCAAAAAGTGCCCTCCAAAAGTGCGCACCTTTGGAGCGCAGAAAAGTGCCCTCCAAAAAGTGCCCTCCAAAAGTGCGCACCTTTGGAGCGCAGAAAAGTGCCCTCCAAAAAGTGCCCTCCAAAAGTGCGCACCTTTGGAGCGCAGAAAAGTGCCCTCCAAAAGTGCGCACTTTTGGTGCGCACCAAGGCGCTGGTTCGGTCGTTGCAGGCGAGTTCGGAAGTTGGGGTCGATGTCCTGAGCGGAGGTGCAAACTACACAGGTGTCGGAATCGGACAAATAGCTTATATAGGGGAGGTGTATGCTTCGATGGGTCGACTCCCCAGGTTGAGCGCACCGCGCCAACCTCAAAGACCCTACGGTATGGATGAAGTCGGAAGTTGGGTCCGATGACCGATTCGATTAGTAGGTATGCTCATGAGGTCGGAATTTGGGTCCGATGACCTGCCATGTGCAGGAAGGCGAATGTTGACACTGTGCGTTGCAAGGTGCACACCAAGGCGCTGGTGCGGTCTTTTTAGTCGAGTTCGGAAGTTGGGGTCGATGTCCTGATCGGAGGTGCAAGCTACACAGGTGTGGGAATCGGACAAATAGCTTATATAGGGGAGGTGTATGCTTCGTTGGGTCGACTCCCCGGGTTGAGCGCACCGCGCCAACCTCAAAGACCCTACGGTATGGATGAAGTCGGAAGTTGGGTCCGATGACCGATTCGATATGTAGGCATACTCGCGAGGTCGGAATTTGGGTCCGATGACCTGCCACGTGCAGGAAGGCGAATGTTGGCACTGTGCGTTGCAAGGTGCGCACCAAGGCGCTGGTTCGGTCGTTGGAGGCGAGTTCGGAAGTTGGGGTCGATGTCTTGATCGGAGGTGCAAACTACACAGGTGTGGGAATCGGACAAATAGCTTATATAGGGGAGGTGTATGCTTCGTTGGGTCGACTCCCCGGGTTGAGCGCACCGCGCCAACCTCAAAGACCCTACGGTATGGATGAAGTCGGAAGTTGGGTCCGATGACCGATTCGATATGTAGGCATACTCGCGAGGTCGGAATTTGGGTCCGATGACCTGCCATGTGCAGGAAGGCGAATGTTGGGACTGTGCGTCGCAAGGTGCGCACCAAGGCGCTGGTGCCGTCGTTGCAGTCGAGTTCGGAAGTTGGGGTCGATGTCCTGGTCAGAGGTGCAAACTACACAGGTGTGGGAATCGGACAAATAGCTTATATAGGGGAGGTGTATGCTTCGATGGGTCGACTCCCTGGGTTGAGCGCACCGCGCCAACCTCAAAGACCCTACAGTATGGATGAAGTCGGAAGTTGGGTCCGATGACCGATTCGATACGTAGGCATATTGGCGAGGTCTGAATTTGTGTCCGATGACCTGCCATGCGCAGGAAGGCGGAATTTGGGTCCGATGACCGAGTTGATGGCGTGCCATGCGCAGAAAGGCGGAATTTGGGTCCGATGACCGAGTTGATGTTGATGGCCCGCCATGCACAGGAAGGCGGAATTTGGGTCCGATGACCGATTTGAAGGCGTGCCATACGCAAAAAGGCGGAGTTTGGGTCCGATGACCGAGTTGATATTGATGGCCCGCCATGCGCAGGAAGGCGGAATTTGGGTCCGATGACCTGACATACGCATGGAGTCCGACTCGGGGGCCGATGTTCGATTCGATGACTTGCATTGTGGGTAAAGTCGGAAGTTGTGGTCTTTGACCCGATTCGATGACCAGACTTCGGCTGCTTGAGAATCGGACAAATAACTTATATAGGGGAGGTAGTGTTCTCGAGCATCCTCCCCCCGTGCCCGTTTATGTCGATTGATGCTGGTGCTCGACTGGTTGGAGCGCTCGGATGCAAAAATCTTGCACCAGGATTTATCGATTGTGATGGACACGGCAAGTCTCCTGATTGCTATGCAGGAGCTCATCGTGAATCTCTATGCGGCCTTGGTATGGACTCGACCTGCGGAATGGTTCGGCAATGGTAGTCGCTCCAACACGTCCTTGCAATGGCCACAGAGGTGATTCGACTAGAGCTCCAGTCTAGCTTTTGGGTTGCTTGGCGGACTGGTATAGCCGCGATCGAGTTCCGGCCATGAACGTTTTAGATAGCTCTTGGGCTTTCTGGGACGGAAGTCGGAAGTTTGGGCTGTTGTCCGATTTGATGACCATTCTTCGGATGTGTGAGAATCGGACAAATAACTTATATAGGGGACTGTGTTGTCTCACGCAGCCCCCTCCGTGCCCCTCTATCTCGACCGATGTTGGTGCTTGAAAGGGTTGGGATCGCTCGGATTTATAAACGTGCACCACCATTTGTCGAGTGTGAGGGACGCGGCAGGTCTCCTAAATGCTATGCGGGCGCTCTCTGAGAATCTCTATCCGGCCTCGACACAGACTAGTCTTGCTGAATGGTTTGGCACTGGTAGTCGATCCAACACGTCGTTGTTGTGGCCGCCTAGGCGATTCGATTCGAGCCCCCGTCTAGCTTTTGGGTTGCTTGGCGGATTTTGCCCTATCCGCAAGTGAGCTCGGTCCCTAAACGTTCGAGAAACCCGATTGCTATGCGCCGACTCTCTTTCTTGCGAGCCTCCATCTAGCTTTTGGGTCTCTACGGAACGGAAGTCGGAATCTGGGACCGTTGTTTGATTCGACGAGGCAGACTACGGTTGTGCGAGAATCGGACAAATAACTTATATAGGGGAGGTGTTGACTGGAGCATTCTCCCCCGTGCCCCTCTAACTCGACCAATGCTGGCGCTCGAACGGTGGTAGCGCTCGGATTTTCATTGAGCGCCAGCATTGGTCGATTTAGAGGGGCATGCGAGATTCCCGAATGCTATGCGAGGGCTCTAACGGAAATGTCTATTGGTTTCGGTATGGATGCAATTGCGAGTGGTTCGGCAAAGGTAGTCGTTCCGATGCGTCCATGTCGTGGCCAAATCGATAATTCGATTTGAGCCCTCGTATAGCATTTGGGTCTCTCGATGTGATTCCGCATTCCAGTCCCTTTGGGCACTGCTTGAGCCGCATCCCAGGGGGTTCCCTTCCCAATAATCTGCCTCGCAACCCGATTGCTATGCGGTGAGGCTCCTCGGCCGCCTCGGAACTATCTGTGTATCAGACGCATCGCGGGATAAGGGGTTGGCAACGGTAGTCGCCCCAAGCGCGTCCGATGCTTGGACCATTCCGAGGCGGCCCTGAAGCCTCTTCCGTCTAGCCGTTGGGTCCTTCTCGCCGCATCCCTCGCCTCGCACCCCGATTGCTATGCGGTGAGGCTCCTCGGCCGCCTCGGAACTATCTGTGTATCGGACGCGTCGCGGGATAAGGGGTTGTCACTGGTAGTCGCCCCAAGCGCGTCCGATGCTTGGACCATTCCGAGGCGGCCCTGAAGCCTCTTCCGTCTAGCCGTTGGGTCCTTCTCGCCGCATCCCTCGCCTCGCACCCCGATTGCTATGCGGTGAGGCTCCTCGGCCGCCTCGGAACTATCTGTGTATCGGACGCGTCGCGGGATAAGGGGTTGTCATTGGTAGTCGCCCCAAGCGCGTCCGATGCTTGGACCATTCCGAGGCGGCCCTGAAGCCTCTTCCGTCTAGCCGTTGGGTCCTTCTCGCCGCATCCCTCGCCTCGCACCCCGATTGCTATGCGGTGAGGCTCCTCGGCCGCCTCGGAACTATCTGTGTATCGGACGCGTCGCGGGATAAGGGGTTGTCACTGGTAGTCGCCCCAAGCGCGTCCGATGCTTGGACCATTCCGAGGCGGCCCTGAAGCCTCTTCCGTCTAGCCGTTGGGTCCTTCTCGCCGCATCCCTCGCCTCGCACCCCGATTGCTATGCGGTGAGGCTCCTCGGCCGCCTCGGAACTATCTGTGTATCGGACGCGTCGCGGGATAAGGGGTTGTCACTGGTAGTCGCCCCAAGCGCGTTCGATGCTTGGACCATTCCGAGGCGGCCCTGAAGCCTCTTCCGTCTAGCCGTTGGGTCCTTCTCGCCGCATCCCTCGCCTCGCACCCCGATTGCTATGCGGTGAGGCTCCTCGGCCGCCTTGGAACTATCTGTGTATCGGACGCGTCGCGGGATAAGGGGTTGTCACTGGTAGTCGCCCCAAGCGCGTCCGATGCTTGGACCATTCCGAGGCGGACCCGAAGCCTCTTCCGTCTAGCCGTTGGGTCCTTCTCGCCGCATCCTTCGCCTCGCACCCCGATTGCTATGCGGTGAGGCTCCTCGGCCGCCTCGGAACTATCTGTGTATCGGACGCGTCGCGGGATAAGGGGTTGTCACTGGTAGTCGCCCCAAGCGCGTCCGATGCTTGGACCATTCCGAGGCGGACCCGAAGCCTCTTCCGTCTAGCCGTTGGGTCCTTCTCGCCGCATCCCTCGCCTCGCACCCCGATTGCTATGCGGTGAGGCTCCTCGGCCGCCTTGGAACTATCTGTGTATCGGACGCGTCGCGGGATAAGGGGTTGTCACTGGTAGTCGCCCCAAGCGCGTCCGATGCTTGGACCATTCCGAGGCGGACCCGAAGCCTCTTCCGTCTAGCCGTTGGGTCCTTCTCGCCGCATCCCTCGCCTCGCACCCCGATTGCTATGCGGTGAGGCTCCTCGGCCGCCTTGGAACTATCTGTGTATCGGACGCGTCGCGGGATAAGGGGTTGTCACTGGTAGTCGCCCCAAGCGCGTCCGATGCTTGGACCATTCCGAGGCGGACCCGAAGCCTCTTCCGTCTAGCCGTTGGGTCCTTCTCGCCGCATCCCTCGCCTCGCACCCCGATTGCTATGCGGTGAGGCTCCTCGGCCGCCTTGGAACTATCTGTGTATCGGACGCGTCGCGGGATAAGGGGTTGTCACTGGTAGTCGCCCCAAGCGCGTCCGATGCTTGGACCATTCCGAGGCGGCCCCGAAGCCTCTTCCGTCTAGCCGTTGGGTCCTTCTCGCCGCATCCCTCGCCTCGCACCCCGATTGCTATGCGGTGAGGCTCCTCGGCCGCCTTGGAACTATCTGTGTATCGGACGCGTCGCGGGATAAGGGGTTGTCACTGGTAGTCGCCCCAAGCGCGTCCGATGCTTGGACCATTCCGAGGCGGCCCCGAAGCCTCTTCCGTGTAGCCGTTGGGTCCTTCTCGCCGCATCCCTCGCCTCGCACCCCGATTGCTATGCGGTGAGGCTCCTCGGCCGCCTTGGAACTATCTGTGTATCGGACGCGTCGCGGGATAAGGGGTTGTCACTGGTAGTCGCCCCAAGCGCGTCCGATGCTTGGACCATTCCGAGGCGGACCTGAAGCCTCTTCCCTCTAGCCGTTGGGGCTTTCTCGCCGCATCCCTCGCCTCGCACCCTGATTGCTATGCTGTGAGGCTCCTCGGCCGCCTTGGAACTATCTGTGTATCGGACGCATCGCGGGATAAGGGGTTGGCAGTGGTAGTCGCCCCAAGCGCATCCGATGCTTGGACCATTCCGAGGCGGCCCTGCAGCCTCTTCCGTCTAGCCGTTGGGGCCATCTCGCCGCATCCCCCACCTCGCACCACGATTGCTATGCGGTGAGGCTCCTTGGCCGCCTCGGAACTATCTGTGTATCGGACGCATCGCGGGATAAGGGGTTGTCACTGGTAGTCGCCCCAAGCGCGTCCGATGCTTGGACTATTCCGAGGCGGCCCTGCAGCCTCTTCCGTCTAGCCGTTGGGGCCATCTCGCTGCATCCCCCACCTCCTCGGCCGCCTCGGAACTATCTGTGTATCGGACGCATCGCGGGATAAGGGGTTGGCAGTGGTAGTCGCCCCAAGCGCGTCCGATGCTTGGACTATTCCGAGGCAGCCCTGCAGCCTCTTCCGTCTAGCCTTTGGGGCCATCTCGCCGCATCCCTCGCCTCGCACCCCGATTGCTATGCGGTGAGGCTCCTCGGCCGCCTGGGAACTATCTTCGTATCGGACGCATCGCGGGATAAGGGGTTGTCACTGGTAGTCGCCCCAAGCGCGTCCGATGCTTGGACTATTCCGAGGCGGCCCTGTGGCCTCTTCCGTCTAGCCGTTGGGGCCATCTCGCCGCATCCCCCACCTCGCACCCCGATTGCTATGCGGTGAGGCTCTTCGGCCGCCTTGGAACTATCTTCGTATCGGACGCATCGCGGGATAAGGGGTTGTCACTGGTAGTGGCCCCAAGCGCGTCCGATGCTTGGACTATTCCGAGGCGGCCCTGCAGCCTCTTCCGTCTAGCCGTTGGGGCCATCTCGCCGCATCCCCCACCTCGCACCCCGATTGCTATGCGGTGAGGCTCCTCGGCCGCCTTGGAACTATCTTCGTATCGGACGCATCGCGGGATAAGGGGTTGTCACTGGTAGTCGCCCCAAGCACGTCCGATGCTTGGACTATTCCGACGCGGCCCTGTGGCCTCTTCCGTCTAGCCGTTGGGGCCATCTCGCCGCATCCCCCACCTCGCACCCCGATTGCTATGCGGTGAGGCTCCTCGGCCGCCTTGGAACCATCTTCGTATCGGACGCATCGCGGGATAGGGGGCTGTCACTGGTAGTCGCCCCAAGCGTGTCCGATGCTTGGACCATTCCTAGGCGGCCCTGAAGCCTCTTCCGTCTAGCCGTTGGGGCCTTCCCGCCCCATCCCTCGCCTCGCACCCCCGATTGCTATGCGGTGAGGCTCCTCGGCCGCCTTGGAACCATCTGTGTATCGGACGCATCGCGGGATAAGGGGTTGGCACTGGCAGTCGCCCCAAGCGCGTCCGATGCTTGGACCATTCCGAGGTGGCCCTGAAGCCTCTTCCGTCTAGCCGTTGGGGCCTTCCCGCCCCATCCCTCGCCTCGCACCCCGATTGATATGCGGTGAGGCTCCTCGGCCGCCTTGGAACTATCTGTGTATCGGACGCATCGCGGGATAAGGGGTTGGCACTGGTAGTCGTCCCAATCGCATCCGATGCTTGGACCATTCCGAGGCGGCCCTGCAGCCTCTTCCGTTTAGCCGTCGGGGCCTTCCCGCCGCATCCCTCGCCTCGCATCCCGATTCCTATGCGGTGAGTCTTCTCGGCCGCCGCGGAACTATACCTGTTATTGCTACTGCATCCTTCGGCTGGTAACCTCCTCTGCCGCCTTGGAACGTTCTCTTTGTCGGACGCGTCGCGGGATAAGGGGTTGGCACTGGTAGTCGCCCCAAGCGCGCCCGATGCATAGACCGCTCCGAGTCGACCTTGCTTTCAGCCTCTCACATGCATAGACCTCTCTGAGTCGACCCTGCAGCCTCTCACGTTTAGCCTTTGGAATCTCGCCTCACAACATGATTGCTATCCTTGATGCATCCCTTGCCTCGAGCCCTGATTGCTTTCTTGGCTGCATCCCTCCTCTCCTCACAGCCCGGTTGTCATCACTGCTTCATCCGTCGCTTCATGCATTCTGGCTGCTGGGCCCTTCCCACCGCACACCTCGATTGCTATCTCTTCTGCATCACACACCCCGATTGCTATCTCTGCTACATCCCTCGGCTCTCACTTCTGCATCCTTCGCCTCACACCTCGATTGCTATCAATGCTGCATCCGTAACCTCACACCCCGATTGCTATGCGGGGAGGCTCCTTGGCCGCCTTGGAAATTTCTGTGTGTCGGACGCACCGCGGGATAAGGGGTTGGCACTGGTAGTCGCCCCAAGTGCGCCCGATTCTTAGACCGCTTCGAGGTGACCTCGTAGCCTCTTTCGTCCAGGCTTCCTGCCTTCAACGCCCTTTTTACACCTCGATTGCTATGCGCGGGCTCGTTGGCGTCTATCACCTCTCTGCGAAGAGTGGCACGATGATTGTTGGGGTAAATCGTAGCAGTCCGATCTCTGGCCTTGGGCCATTGTGAGGGCTGATCGATTTCCTGTGCGCATCTCGTGTTCGCCCAGTAACAGACTCGACGACTTGTAATCGGTCTTGTTCCCGATTGTTCCTGGAGGTAGTCTTCGGAACTCTTGGATTTGACCTGTCACTCGAACTGTCCTCTTCCGAGGATGCTTGTGTGTGTGTGCTTGTGCCATTTCCTTGGCGGTATTAACGAGATATTAAAGAGCGGAGTGAGC
>NW_026729659.1:0-22500 GCF_030272615.1 Cryptomeria japonica | reverse complement strand
CGGCCTGCACGAAGTCGGAGCCCGGTTTGCCCCGGGTGTGCACCTCGGGTGGGCACCTTGGTGCGCATGCCTTGCCTGGGCTGCGCACCAGGGCGGGCTCAAGATGGCACCCGCGTTCCTTTTTTTTCACTATCTTTCAAAACGGAAATTTTAAAATCTCATTTTTTTTTGCCTTTTTCTGGAAATTAGTGAAGGCAGCGCATCAAAGGTGCGCACCTCGCTGCCCACCACGGTGCGCAACGCCGGTGGGCACCCGGGAGTGCTTCGAAGTGTGCTCCAAGGTGCTGCGTGCACGTTGTCGGAGCCCGGTTTGCCCCGGGTGCGCACCTCGCGTGCACCTTCGTCGGGGTGGGCACCTTGGCTGGGTTTGCCCCGGCTGCGCTCCGAAGCGGGGTTATTGGAGCGCCGCCTCTTTTTTTGTCGGAGCGTTTGGTGGGGTTTCTCGCATTGGCTCTTCCGAGGCCCGGTTGCCACCCTGGCGCGCACGAAGTCGGAAGTAGGGTTAATTGCCCGGGTGCGCACCTTTGCCAGGGTGGGCACCTTACCTGGGCTGCGCACCAGGGCGGGCTCAAGATGGCACGCGCGTTCCGTTTTTTTCACTATCTTTCAAAACGGAAATTTTAAAATCTCCTTTTTTTTTTGCCTTTTCTGGAAATTAGTGAAGGCAGCGCATCAAAGGTGCGCACCTCGCTGCCCACCTTGGTGTGCTCTGAGGTGCGCACCCGGGAGCGCTACGAAGTGTGCTCCAAGGTGCGGCGTGCACGTTGTCGGAGCCCGGTTTGCCCCGGGTGCGCACCTCGCCTGCACCTTGGCCGGGGTGGGCACCTTGGCTGGGTTTGCCCAGGGTGCGCTCCGAAGCGGGGTTACTGGAGCGCCCCCTCTTTTTTTGTCAGAGCGTTTGGTGGGGTTTCTCGCATTGGCTCTTCCCAGGCCCGGTTGTTGGGTGCGCTCCCACCCTGGCGCGCGCGAAGTTGGAAGTTGGGTTAATTGCCCGGGCGCGCACCTTCGCCAGGGTGGGCACCTTGGTGCGCACACCTTGGCTGGGCTGCGCACCAGGGCGGGCTCAAGATGGCACCAGCATTCCCTTTTTCTCACTATCTTTCAAAACGGAAATTTTAAAATCTCGTTTTTTTTTTGCCTTTTATGGAAATTAGTGAAGGCATCGCATCAAAGGTGCGCACCTCGCTGCCCACCTTGGTGTGCTCCGAGGTGCCCACCACGGTGCGCAACGCCGGTGCGAACCCGGGAGCGCCCCGATGTGTGCTCCAAGGTGCGGCGTGCACGAAGTCGGACCCCGGTTTGCCCCGGGTGCGCACCTCACGTGCACCTTGGTGCGCACACCTTGGCTGGGTTGCGCGGCCTGGTGGGCACCATGGTGCGCACCAAGGAGCGCTCCGAAGTGTGCTCCAAGGTGCGGCGTGCACGAAGTCGGAGCCCGGTTTGCCCCGGGTACGCACCTTCGCCGGGGTGGGCACCTCGGCTGGGTTGCGCGCCCTGGTGCGCACCAAGGAGCGCTCCGAAGTGTGCTCCAAGGTGCGGCGTGCACGAAGTCGGAGCCCGGTTTGCCCCGGGTGCGCACCTCGCGTGCACCTTCGGCGGGGTTGCGCGCCCTGGTGGGCACCATGGTGCGCACCAAGGAGCGCTCCGAAGTGTGCTCCAAGGTGCGGCGTGCACGAAGTCGGAGCCCGGTTTGCCCCGGGTGCGCACCTCGCGTGCACCTTCGGCGGGGTTGCGCGCCCTGGTGGGCACCATGGTGCGCACCAAGGAGCGCTCCGAAGTGTGCTCCAAGGTGCGGCGTGCACGAAGTCGGAGCCCGGTTTGCCCCGGGTGCGCACCTCGCGTGCACCTTCGCCGCGGTGGGCACCATGGCGTGCACGAAGTCGGAGCCCGGTTTGCCCCGGGTGCGCACCTCGCGTGCACCTTCGCCGGGGTGGGCACCTCGGCTGGGTTGCGCGCCCTGGTGCGCACCAAGGAGCGCTCCGAAGTGTGCTCCAAGGTGCGGCGTGCACGAAGTCGGAGCCCGGTTTGCCCCGGGTGCGCACCTCGCGTGCACCTTCGCCAGGGTGGGCACCTCGGTGCGCACACCTTCTCAATGTTTTCTTGCCTTTTCTGGAAATTGGTGAAGGCAGCGCATCAAAGGTGCGCACCTCGGTGTGCTCCGAGGTGCGAACCCGAGAGCGCTCCGAGGTGCCCACGAAGTCGAAAGTCGGGTTAATTGCATTGTTTTCCCCGGGTGCGCTCCGAGGTGCGCAACATCGGCGCGCACCAAGGAGGGCTCCGAAGTGTGCTCCAAGGTGCGCACGATGGCGTGCACCTCTGGTGCGCACGATTCGGAGCTCGGTTTGACCGGGGTGCGCACACCTTGGCTGGGTTGCGCACCTTTTGTGCGCTCCAAGGTGCGCACGAAGTCGGAGCTCGGTTTGCCCCGGGTGCGCACCTTCGCCAGGGTGCGCACCTTGATGCGCACGCCTTGGCTGGGCTGCGCACCTTGGTGGGCGCCATGGTGCGCACCTTTCGTGCGCTCCAAGGTGCGCACGAAGTCGGAGCTCGGTTTGCCCCGGGTGCGCACCTTGGTGGGCGCCATGGTGCACTCCGAGGTGCCCAAGATTGGTGCGCACCAAGGAGCGCTCCGAAGTGCGCTCCAAGGTGCGCGCAAAGTCGAAAGTTGGGTTAATTGTCCGGTTTGCCTCGGGTGCGCACCTTGCGTGCACCTTCGCCAGGGTGGGCGCCTTGGTGCGCACACCTTGGCTGGGCTGCGCACACCTTGGCACCCGCGTTTCCTTCATTTTAAATTTTTTTTTTTTACAATCTCTCAAGTGGGAAATTCTATAATCTCAACTTTTTTTGCCTTTTCAGGAAACTTTTGAATGGAGCGCATCATTGGTGCGCTCCGAAGTGTGCTCCAAAGCTCTCTCCAGCTGCGTGCACCTGCCCCGGCCGCGCACCCGGCCCCGCCCAGCTTCGCTCACCTGTCCCGGGCGTCTGGTGCGGAACCTTAGAGTAAGAAACATCACCGTGCACCTTGGCCAACGTGCGCGACTCGACCGAGCGCGCACTGGCCGAGGTGCACACCGATTTCACCTGGGTGCGCGCGCAGCACCTCGGGCGCACCGGGGTGCGCGCACAACGCCCGGGTTGCACCGTGGCCTGTGTGCTCGGGGCGCCTCGGGTGCGCGCTCGGTGTCGCCCCCGCGCGCGCGGTAGTGCGGGCAGCGCACCCCGGCCCGGCCCGGCCCCGACGAGAACGCAAACGGGCAAAAGGTTTATTCAAATAGCATTGCGATGCCCGGCGAAAAACTAAAAAAGGGTGCAACACCGGGACTTCCCGGGAGGTCACCCATCCCAGTACTACTTCGGCCCAAGCGCGCTTAACTGCGGAGTTCTGATGGGATCCGGTGCACTAACGCTGGTATGATCGCACCCGTTATGAGCTTGTCGCAGTGTGTACTTAGCAAACCGCGACCCACGTGCGAATCCACCCCGGCCACCCACCCCCGTCGAGGTGCACACCCTCCCTCGCGAAGTGCGCCCCGTTCGCCAAGTGTGAGCCCTGCCCGGGTGCGCGCACCTTGCTAGGGCGTCGGGTGTGCACCCGGCCCGGCCTACGTGCGTGCACCTGTAGGGGGCGTCGTGTGCGTGCAGTGTCCCGTCTGCAACGCGGTGCCCACACACCACCTCGGGCGCAACGACCTGCGCTCACATGTGGGCCGAGTGCACCTTGGTGCATGTTCGGGGCGCCTCGGGTGCACGCTCGATCTTGCCCCGGTGCACCAAGGCGCTCGGTTTGCCCCGGGTGCGCACTTGGTGCAAGGTGGGCACCCAAAATAGGGATCAAGCACCAAAACACAAGTTTCGGGATGCAAAATGGGACCCAAGGACCACAAATGCGTTCCAAGACCCATGATGGGTCCACGAGAACAAAAATGTGTTCCGAGACTTAATAAACAAATATTGGGTTTTAGGAGAAGAAACATGCTCTGATGCCCAAAACGAGAATCGACCCCGAAAAGGCCACAGGCCAAAAGTGGGATGCGAGACAAAAAAAAATGGGACCCGAGGACCAAAATTGGGTTCCCAGGTCGAAGACAGGGCAACCGGACAAGAAACGACCTCTAAGGCTCGAAATGAGTCCCGACGACTAAAACTTGACAAGAAGCACCCATCAGGCACCCAACTCGACACCCATGGGATGCCGACCCACCCGGGCTTCCACCTAGCACACCTTGGCACCCACCCACCCTCGCACCCAACCTCGCACCCAACTTAGCACCTTTGAACCCACATTGGCACTCACCCTGACCCTGGCACCTTGGAACCCACATTGGCACTCACCTTGACCCTGGCACCCACCTTTGCACTCACCTTGGGACCCACCCTGGCTCCCACCTCGGCACCCACCCAGACACCCACCTTGGTTCCTTGGCACCCACCTTGGATCCTTGGCACCCACCCCGACACCCACCTTGGCACGCAACTTGGCTACTTGCCACCCACCTTGGCTCCTTGACGCCCACCCCGACAACCACCCCGTGACCTACCCTGGCTAGGGTTGGTGCACACCCACCCTGGTGCCCACCTTGGCACCCACCCTATGACCCACCTTGGCACGCACCTTAGTACCCACCCCGTTACCCACCCTAGGACCCACCCCGTGACCCACCTTGGCCAGGGTGGGTGCCTTGGTGCGCACAACTTGCCTGGGCTGCACACCAGGGCGGGCTCAAGATGGCACCCGCGTTCCGTTTTTTTCACTATCTTTCAAAACGGAAATTTTAAAATCTCATTTTTTTCTTTTTTTTGCCTTTTCTGGAAATTAGTGAAGGCAGCGCATCAAAGGTGCGCAATGCTGGTGCGAACCCGGGAGCGCTCCGATGTGTGCTCCAAGGTGCGGCGTGCACGAAGTCCGAGCCCGGTTTGCCCCGGGTGCGCACCTCGCGTGCACCTTCGCCGGGGTGAGCACCTTGGCTGGGTTGCGCGCCCTGGTGCGTACCAAGGAGCGCTCTGAAGTGTGCTCCAAGGTGCGGCGTGCACGAAGTCGGAGCCCGGTTTGCCCCGGGTGTGCACCTCGGGTGCGCACCTCGCGTGCACCTTCGCTGCGGTGGGCACCTTGGCTGGGTTGCGCGCCTTGGTGGGCACCATGCAGTGCACGAAGTCGGAGCCCGGTTTGCCCCGGGCGCGCACCTCCGCCAGGGTGGGCACCTTGGTGCGCACAACTTGCCTGGGCTGCGCATCAGGAAGGGCTCAAGATGGCACCCGCGTTCCGTTTTTTTCACTATCTTTCAGAACGGAAATTTTAAAATATCGTTTTTTTTTGCCTTTTCTGGAAATTAGTGAAGGCAGCGCATCAAAGGTGCGCAACGCTGGTGCGAACCTGGGAGCGCTCCGATGTGTGCTCCAAGGTGCGGCGTGCACGAAGTCGGAGCCCGGTTTGCCTCGGGTGCGCCCTGGTGGGCACCATGGTGCGCACCAAGGAGCGCTCCGAAGTGTGCTCCAAGGTGCGGCCTGCACGAAGTCGGAGCCCGGTTTGCCCCGGGTGTGCACCTCGGGTGGGCACCTTGGTGCGCATGCCTTGCCTGGGCTGCGCACCAGGGCGGGCTCAAGATGGCACCCGCGTTCCTTTTTTTTCACTATCTTTCAAAACGGAAATTTTAAAATCTCATTTTTTTTTGCCTTTTTCTGGAAATTAGTGAAGGCAGCGCATCAAAGGTGCGCACCTCGCTGCCCACCACGGTGCGCAACGCCGGTGGGCACCCGGGAGTGCTTCGAAGTGTGCTCCAAGGTGCTGCGTGCACGTTGTCGGAGCCCGGTTTGCCCCGGGTGCGCACCTCGCGTGCACCTTCGTCGGGGTGGGCACCTTGGCTTGGTTTGCCCCGGCTGCGCTCCGAAGCGGGGTTATTGGAGCGCCGCCTCTTTTTTTGTCGGAGCGTTTGGTGGGGTTTCTCGCATTGGCTCTTCCGAGGCCCGGTTGCCACCCTGGCGCGCACGAAGTCGGAAGTAGGGTTAATTGCCCGGGTGCGCACCTTTGCCAGGGTGGCACCTTACCTGGGCTGCGCACCAGGGCGGGCTCAAGATGGCACGCGCGTTCCGTTTTTTTCACTATCTTTCAAAACGGAAATTTTAAAATCTCCTTTTTTTTTTGCCTTTTCTGGAAATTAGTGAAGGCAGCGCATCAAAGGTGCGCACCTCGCTGCCCACCTTGGTGTGCTCTGAGGTGCGCACCCGGGAGCGCTACGAAGTGTGCTCCAAGGTGCGGCGTGCACGTTGTCGGAGCCCGGTTTGCCCCGGGTGCGCACCTCGCCTGCACCTTGGCCGGGGTGGGCACCTTGGCTGGGTTTGCCCAGGGTGCGCTCCGAAGCGGGGTTACTGGAGCGCCCCCTCTTTTTTTGTCAGAGAGTTTGGTGGGGTTTCTCGCATTGGCTCTTCCCAGGCCCGGTTGTTGGGTGCGCTCCCACCCTGGCGCGCGCGAAGTTGGAAGTTGGGTTAATTGCCCGGGCGCACACCTTCGCCAGGGTGGGCACCTTGGTGCGCAAACCTTGGCTGGGCTGCGCACCAGGGCGGGCTCAAGATGGCACCAGCATTCCCTTTTTCTCACTATCTTTCAAAACGGAAATTTTAAAATCTCGTTTTTTTTTTGCCTTTTATGGAAATTAGTGAAGGCATCGCATCAAAGGTGCGCACCTCGCTGCCCACCTTGGTGTGCTCCGAGGTGCCCACCACGGTGCGCAACGCCGGTGCGAACCCGGGAGCGCCCCGATGTGTGCTCCAAGGTGCGGCGTGCACGAAGTCGGACCCCGGTTTGCCCCGGGTGCGCACCTCGCGTGCACCTTGGTGCGCACACCTTGGCTGGGTTGCGCGGCCTGGTGGGCACCATGGTGCGCACCAAGGAGCGCTCCGAAGTGTGCTCCAAGGTGCGGCGTGCACGAAGTCGGAGCCCGGTTTGCCCCGGGTGCGCACCTTCGCCGCGGTGGGCACCATGGCGTGCACGAAGTCGGAGCCCGGTTTGCCCCGGGTGCGCACCTCGCGTGCACCTTCGCCGGGGTGGGCACCTCGGCTGGGTTGCGCGCCCTGGTGCGCACCAAGGAGCGCTCTGAAGTGTGCTCCAAGGTGCGGCGTGCACGAAGTCGGAGCCCGGTTTGCCCCGGGTGTGCACCTCGGGTGCGCACCTCGCGTGCACCTTCGCTGCGGTGGGCACCTTGGCTGGGTTGCGCGCCTTGGTGGGCACCATGCAGTGCACGAAGTCGGAGCCCGGATTGCCCCGGGCGCGCACCTCCGCCAGGGTGGGCACCTTGGTGCGCACAACTTGCCTGGGCTGCGCACCAGGAAGGGCTCAAGATGGCACCCGCGTTCCGTTTTTTTCACTATCTTTCAGAACGGAAATTTTAAAATCTCGTTTTTTTTTGCCTTTTCTTGAAATTAGTGAAGGCAGCGCATCAAAGGTGCGCAACGCTGGTGCGAACCTGGGAGCGCTCCGATGTGTGCTCCAAGGTGCGGCGTGCACGAAGTCGGACCCCGGTTTGCCCCGGGTGCGCACCTCGCGTGCACCTTGGTGCGCACACCTTGGCTGGGTTGCGCGCCCTGGTGGGCACCATGGTGCGCACCAAGGAGCGCTCCGAAGTGTGCTCCAAGGTGCGGCGTGCACGAAGTCGGAGCCCGGTTTGCCCCGGGTGCGCACCTCGCGTGCACCTTCGCCGCGGTGGGCACCATGGCGTGCACGAAGTCGGAGCCCGGTTTGCCCCGGGTGCGCACCTCGCGTGCACCTTCGCCGGGGTGGGCACCTTGGTGTGCAGACCTTGGCTGGGTTGCGCGCCCTGGTGGGCACCATGGTGCGCACCAAGGAGCGCTCCGAAGTGTGCTCCAAGGTGCGGCCTGCACGAAGTCGGAGCCCGGTTTGCCCCGGGTGTGCACCTCGGGTGGGCACCTTGGTGCGCATGCCTTGCCTGGGCTGCGCACCAGGGCGGGCTCAAGATGGCACCCGCGTTCCTTTTTTTTCACTATCTTTCAAAACGGAAATTTTAAAATCTCATTTTTTTTTGCCTTTTTCTGGAAATTAGTGAAGGCAGCGCATCAAAGGTGCGCACCTCGCTGCCCACCACGGTGCGCAACGCCGGTGGGCACCCGGGAGTGCTTCGAAGTGTGCTCCAAGGTGCTGCGTGCACGTTGTCGGAGCCCGGTTTGCCCCGGGTGCGCACCTCGCGTGCACCTTCGTCGGGGTGGGCACCTTGGCTGGGTTTGCCCCGGCTGCGCTCCGAAGCGGGGTTATTGGAGCGCCGCCTCTTTTTTTGTCGGAGCGTTTGGTGGGGTTTCTCGCATTGGCTCTTCCGAGGCCCGGTTGCCACCCTGGCGCGCACGAAGTCGGAAGTAGGGTTAATTGCCCGGGTGCGCACCTTTGCCAGGGTGGGCACCTTACCTGGGCTGCGCACCAGGGCGGGCTCAAGATGGCACGCGCGTTCCGTTTTTTTCACTATCTTTCAAAACGGAAATTTTAAAATCTCCTTTTTTTTTTGCCTTTTCTGGAAATTAGTGAAGGCAGCGCATCAAAGGTGCGCACCTCGCTGCCCACCTTGGTGTGCTCTGAGGTGCGCACCCGGGAGCGCTACGAAGTGTGCTCCAAGGTGCGGCGTGCACGTTGTCGGAGCCCGGTTTGCCCCGGGTGCGCACCTCGCCTGCACCTTGGCCGGGGTGGGCACCTTGGCTGGGTTTGCCCAGGGTGCGCTCCGAAGCGGGGTTACTGGAGCGCCCCCTCTTTTTTTGTCAGAGCGTTTGGTGGGGTTTCTCGCATTGGCTCTTCCCAGGCCCGGTTGTTGGGTGCGCTCCCACCCTGGCGCGCGCGAAGTTGGAAGTTGGGTTAATTGCCCGGGCGCGCACCTTCGCCAGGGTGGGCACCTTGGTGCGCACACCTTGGCTGGGCTGCGCACCAGGGCGGGCTCAAGATGGCACCAGCATTCCCTTTTTCTCACTATCTTTCAAAACGGAAATTTTAAAATCTCGTTTTTTTTTTGCCTTTTATGGAAATTAGTGAAGGCATCGCATCAAAGGTGCGCACCTCGCTGCCCACCTTGGTGTGCTCCGAGGTGCCCACCACGGTGCGCAACGCCGGTGCGAACCCGGGAGCGCCCCGATGTGTGCTCCAAGGTGCGGCGTGCACGAAGTCGGACCCCGGTTTGCCCCGGGTGCGCACCTCGCGTGCACCTTGGTGCGCACACCTTGGCTGGGTTGCGCGGCCTGGTGGGCACCATGGTGCGCACCAAGGAGCGCTCCGAAGTGTGCTCCAAGGTGCGGCGTGCACGAAGTCGGAGCCCGGTTTGCCCCGGGTACGCACCTTCGCCGGGGTGGGCACCTCGGCTGGGTTGCGCGCCCTGGTGCGCACCAAGGAGCGCTCCGAAGTGTGCTCCAAGGTGCGGCGTGCACGAAGTCGGAGCCCGGTTTGCCCCGGGTGCGCACCTCGCGTGCACCTTCGGTGGGGTTGCGCGCCCTGGTGGGCACCATGGTGCGCACCAAGGAGCGCTCCGAAGTGTGCTCCAAGGTGCGGCGTGCACGAAGTCGGAGCCCGGTTTGCCCCGGGTGCGCACCTCGCGTGCACCTTCGGCGGGGTTGCGCGCCCTGGTGGGCACCATGGTGCGCACCAAGGAGCGCTCCGAAGTGTGCTCCAAGGTGCGGCGTGCACGAAGTCGGAGCCCGGTTTGCCCCGGGTGCGCACCTCGCGTGCACCTTCGCCGCGGTGGGCACCATGGCGTGCACGAAGTCGGAGCCCGGTTTGCCCCGGGTGCGCACCTCGCGTGCACCTTCGCCGGGGTGGGCACCTCGGCTGGGTTGCGCGCCCTGGTGCGCACCAAGGAGCGCTCCGAAGTGTGCTCCAAGGTGCGGCGTGCACGAAGTCGGAGCCCGGTTTGCCCCGGGTGCGCACCTCGCGTGCACCTTCGCCAGGGTGGGCACCTCGGTGCGCACACCTTCTCAATGTTTTCTTGCCTTTTCTGGAAATTGGTGAAGGCAGCGCATCAAAGGTGCGCACCTCGGTGTGCTCCGAGGTGCGAACCCGAGAGCGCTCCGAGGTGCCCACGAAGTCGAAAGTCGGGTTAATTGCATTGTTTTCCCCGGGTGCGCTCCGAGGTGCGCAACATCGGCGCGCACCAAGGAGGGCTCCGAAGTGTGCTCCAAGGTGCGCACGATGGCGTGCACCTCTGGTGCGCACGATTCGGAGCTCGGTTTGACCGGGGTGCGCACACCTTGGCTGGGTTGCGCACCTTTTGTGCGCTCCAAGGTGCGCACGAAGTCGGAGCTCGGTTTGCCCCGGGTGCGCACCTTCGCCAGGGTGCGCACCTTGATGCGCACGCCTTGGCTGGGCTGCGCACCTTGGTGGGCGCCATGGTGCGCACCTTTCGTGCGCTCCAAGGTGCGCACGAAGTCGGAGCTCGGTTTGCCCCGGGTGCGCACCTTGGTGGGCGCCATGGTGCACTCCGAGGTGCCCAAGATTGGTGCGCACCAAGGAGCGCTCCGAAGTGCGCTCCAAGGTGCGCGCGAAGTCGAAAGTTGGGTTAATTGTCCGGTTTGCCTCGGGTGCGCACCTTGCGTGCACCTTCGCCAGGGTGGGCGCCTTGGTGCGCACACCTTGGCTGGGCTGCGCACACCTTGGCACCCGCGTTTCCTTCATTTTAAATTTTTTTTTTTTACAATCTCTCAAGTGGGAAATTCTATAATCTCAACTTTTTTTGCCTTTTCAGGAAACTTTTGAATGGAGCGCATCATTGGTGCGCTCCGAAGTGTGCTCCAAAGCTCTCTCCAGCTGCGTGCACCTGCCCCGGCCGCGCACCCGGCCCCGCCCAGCTTCGCTCACCTGTCCCGGGCGTCTGGTGCGGAACCTTAGAGTAAGAAACATCACCGTGCACCTTGGCCAACGTGCGCGACTCGACCGAGCGCGCACTGGCCGAGGTGCACACCGATTTCACCTGGGTGCGCGCGCAGCACCTCGGGCGCACCGGGGTGCGCGCACAACGCCCGGGTTGCACCGTGGCCTGTGTGCTCGGGGCGCCTCGGGTGCGCGCTCGGTGTCGCCCCCGCGCGCGCGGTAGTGCGGGCAGCGCACCCCGGCCCGGCCCGGCCCCGACGAGAACGCAAACGGGCAAAAGGTTTATTCAAATAGCATTGCGACGCCCGGCGAAAAACTAAAAAAGGGTGCAACACCGGGACTTCCCGGGAGGTCACCCATCCCAGTACTACTCCGGCCCAAGCGCGCTTAACTGCGGAGTTCTGATGGGATCCGGTGCACTAACGCTGGTATGATCGCACCCGTTATGAGCTTGTCGCAGTGTGTACTTAGCAAACCGCGACCCACGTGCGAATCCACCCCGGCCACCCACCCCCGTCGAGGTGCACACCCTCCCTCGCGAAGTGCGCCCCGTTCGCCAAGTGTGAGCCCTGCCCGGGTGCGCGCACCTTGCTAGGGCGTCGGGTGTGCACCCGGCCCGGCCTACGTGCGTGCACCTGTAGGGGGCGTCGTGTGCGTGCAGTGTCCCGTCTGCAACGCGGTGCCCACACACCACCTCGGGCGCAACGACCTGCGCTCACATGTGGGCCGAGTGCACCTTGGTGCATGTTCGGGGCGCCTCGGGTGCACGCTCGATCTTGCCCCGGTGCACCAAGGCGCTCGGTTTGCCCCGGGTGCGCACTTGGTGCAAGGTGGGCACCCAAAATAGGGATCAAGCACCAAAACACAAGTTTCGGGATGCAAAATGGGACCCAAGGACCACAAATGCGTTCCAAGACCCATGATGGGTCCACGAGAACAAAAATGTGTTCCGAGACTTAATAAACAAATATTGGGTTTTAGGAGAAGAAACATGCTCTGATGCCCAAAACGAGAATCGACCCCGAAAAGGCCACAGGCCAAAAGTGGGATGCGAGACAAAAAAAAATGGGACCCGAGGACCAAAATTGGGTTCCCAGGTCGAAGACAGGGCAACCGGACAAGAAACGACCTCTAAGGCTCGAAATGAGTCCCGACGACTAAAACTTGACAAGAAGCACCCATCAGGCACCCAACTCGACACCCATGGGATGCCGACCCACCCGGGCTTCCACCTAGCACACCTTGGCACCCACCCACCCTCGCACCCAACCTCGCACCCAACTTAGCACCTTTGAACCCACATTGGCACTCACCCTGACCCTGGCACCTTGGAACCCACATTGGCACTCACCTTGACCCTGGCACCCACCTTTGCACTCACCTTGGGACCCACCCTGGCTCCCACCTCGGCACCCACCCAGACACCCACCTTGGTTCCTTGGCACCCACCTTGGATCCTTGGCACCCACCCCGACACCCACCTTGGCACGCAACTTGGCTACTTGCCACCCACCTTGGCTCCTTGACGCCCACCCCGACAACCACCCCGTGACCTACCCTGGCTAGGGTTGGTGCACACCCACCCTGGTGCCCACCTTGGCACCCACCCTATGACCCACCTTGGCACGCACCTTAGTACCCACCCCGTTACCCACCCTAGGACCCACCCCGTGACCCACCTTGGCCAGGGTGGGTGCCTTGGTGCGCACAACTTGCCTGGGCTGCACACCAGGGCGGGCTCAAGATGGCACCCGCGTTCCGTTTTTTTCACTATCTTTCAAAACGGAAATTTTAAAATCTCATTTTTTTCTTTTTTTTGCCTTTTCTGGAAATTAGTGAAGGCAGCGCATCAAAGGTGCGCAATGCTGGTGCGAACCCGGGAGCGCTCCGATGTGTGCTCCAAGGTGCGGCGTGCACGAAGTCCGAGCCCGGTTTGCCCCGGGTGCGCACCTCGCGTGCACCTTCGCCGGGGTGAGCACCTTGGCTGGGTTGCGCGCCCTGGTGCGTACCAAGGAGCGCTCTGAAGTGTGCTCCAAGGTGCGGCGTGCACGAAGTCGGAGCCCGGTTTGCCCCGGGTGTGCACCTCGGGTGCGCACCTCGCGTGCACCTTCGCTGCGGTGGGCACCTTGGCTGGGTTGCGCGCCTTGGTGGGCACCATGCAGTGCACGAAGTCGGAGCCCGGTTTGCCCCGGGCGCGCACCTCCGCCAGGGTGGGCACCTTGGTGCGCACAACTTGCCTGGGCTGCGCATCAGGAAGGGCTCAAGATGGCACCCGCGTTCCGTTTTTTTCACTATCTTTCAGAACGGAAATTTTAAAATATCGTTTTTTTTTGCCTTTTCTGGAAATTAGTGAAGGCAGCGCATCAAAGGTGCGCAACGCTGGTGCGAACCTGGGAGCGCTCCGATGTGTGCTCCAAGGTGCGGCGTGCACGAAGTCGGAGCCCGGTTTGCCTCGGGTGCGCCCTGGTGGGCACCATGGTGCGCACCAAGGAGCGCTCCGAAGTGTGCTCCAAGGTGCGGCCTGCACGAAGTCGGAGCCCGGTTTGCCCCGGGTGTGCACCTCGGGTGGGCACCTTGGTGCGCATGCCTTGCCTGGGCTGCGCACCAGGGCGGGCTCAAGATGGCACCCGCGTTCCTTTTTTTTCACTATCTTTCAAAACGGAAATTTTAAAATCTCATTTTTTTTTGCCTTTTTCTGGAAATTAGTGAAGGCAGCGCATCAAAGGTGCGCACCTCGCTGCCCACCACGGTGCGCAACGCCGGTGGGCACCCGGGAGTGCTTCGAAGTGTGCTCCAAGGTGCTGCGTGCACGTTGTCGGAGCCCGGTTTGCCCCGGGTGCGCACCTCGCGTGCACCTTCGTCGGGGTGGGCACCTTGGCTTGGTTTGCCCCGGCTGCGCTCCGAAGCGGGGTTATTGGAGCGCCGCCTCTTTTTTTGTCGGAGCGTTTGGTGGGGTTTCTCGCATTGGCTCTTCCGAGGCCCGGTTGCCACCCTGGCGCGCACGAAGTCGGAAGTAGGGTTAATTGCCCGGGTGCGCACCTTTGCCAGGGTGGCACCTTACCTGGGCTGCGCACCAGGGCGGGCTCAAGATGGCACGCGCGTTCCGTTTTTTTCACTATCTTTCAAAACGGAAATTTTAAAATCTCCTTTTTTTTTTGCCTTTTCTGGAAATTAGTGAAGGCAGCGCATCAAAGGTGCGCACCTCGCTGCCCACCTTGGTGTGCTCTGAGGTGCGCACCCGGGAGCGCTACGAAGTGTGCTCCAAGGTGCGGCGTGCACGTTGTCGGAGCCCGGTTTGCCCCGGGTGCGCACCTCGCCTGCACCTTGGCCGGGGTGGGCACCTTGGCTGGGTTTGCCCAGGGTGCGCTCCGAAGCGGGGTTACTGGAGCGCCCCCTCTTTTTTTGTCAGAGAGTTTGGTGGGGTTTCTCGCATTGGCTCTTCCCAGGCCCGGTTGTTGGGTGCGCTCCCACCCTGGCGCGCGCGAAGTTGGAAGTTGGGTTAATTGCCCGGGCGCGCACCTTCGCCAGGGTGGGCACCTTGGTGCGCAAACCTTGGCTGGGCTGCGCACCAGGGCGGGCTCAAGATGGCACCAGCATTCCCTTTTTCTCACTATCTTTCAAAACGGAAATTTTAAAATCTCGTTTTTTTTTTGCCTTTTATGGAAATTAGTGAAGGCATCGCATCAAAGGTGCGCACCTCGCTGCCCACCTTGGTGTGCTCCGAGGTGCCCACCACGGTGCGCAACGCCGGTGCGAACCCGGGAGCGCCCCGATGTGTGCTCCAAGGTGCGGCGTGCACGAAGTCGGACCCCGGTTTGCCCCGGGTGCGCACCTCGCGTGCACCTTGGTGCGCACACCTTGGCTGGGTTGCGCGGCCTGGTGGGCACCATGGTGCGCACCAAGGAGCGCTCCGAAGTGTGCTCCAAGGTGCGGCGTGCACGAAGTCGGAGCCCGGTTTGCCCCGGGTGCGCACCTTCGCCGCGGTGGGCACCATGGCGTGCACGAAGTCGGAGCCCGGTTTGCCCCGGGTGCGCACCTCGCGTGCACCTTCGCCGGGGTGGGCACCTCGGCTGGGTTGCGCGCCCTGGTGCGCACCAAGGAGCGCTCTGAAGTGTGCTCCAAGGTGCGGCGTGCACGAAGTCGGAGCCCGGTTTGCCCCGGGTGTGCACCTCGGGTGCGCACCTCGCGTGCACCTTCGCTGCGGTGGGCACCTTGGCTGGGTTGCGCGCCTTGGTGGGCACCATGCAGTGCACGAAGTCGGAGCCCGGATTGCCCCGGGCGCGCACCTCCGCCAGGGTGGGCACCTTGGTGCGCACAACTTGCCTGGGCTGCGCACCAGGAAGGGCTCAAGATGGCACCCGCGTTCCGTTTTTTTCACTATCTTTCAGAACGGAAATTTTAAAATCTCGTTTTTTTTTGCCTTTTCTTGAAATTAGTGAAGGCAGCGCATCAAAGGTGCGCAACGCTGGTGCGAACCTGGGAGCGCTCCGATGTGTGCTCCAAGGTGCGGCGTGCACGAAGTCGGACCCCGGTTTGCCCCGGGTGCGCACCTCGCGTGCACCTTGGTGCGCACACCTTGGCTGGGTTGCGCGCCCTGGTGGGCACCATGGTGCGCACCAAGGAGCGCTCTGAAGTGTGCTCCAAGGTGCGGCGTGCACGAAGTCGGAGCCCGGTTTGCCCCGGGTGCGCACCTCGCGTGCACCTTCGCCGCGGTGGGCACCATGGCGTGCACGAAGTCGGAGCCCGGTTTGCCCCGGGTGCGCACCTCGCGTGCACCTTCGCCGGGGTGGGCACCTTGGTGTGCAGACCTTGGCTGGGTTGCGCGCCCTGGTGGGCACCATGGTGCGCACCAAGGAGCGCTCCGAAGTGTGCTCCAAGGTGCGGCCTGCACGAAGTCGGAGCCCGGTTTGCCCCGGGTGTGCACCTCGGGTGGGCACCTTGGTGCGCATGCCTTGCCTGGGCTGCGCACCAGGGCGGGCTCAAGATGGCACCCGCGTTCCTTTTTTTTCACTATCTTTCAAAACGGAAATTTTAAAATCTCATTTTTTTTTGCCTTTTTCTGGAAATTAGTGAAGGCAGCGCATCAAAGGTGCGCACCTCGCTGCCCACCACGGTGCGCAACGCCGGTGGGCACCCGGGAGTGCTTCGAAGTGTGCTCCAAGGTGCTGCGTGCACGTTGTCGGAGCCCGGTTTGCCCCGGGTGCGCACCTCGCGTGCACCTTCGTCGGGGTGGGCACCTTGGCTGGGTTTGCCCCGGCTGCGCTCCGAAGCGGGGTTATTGGAGCGCCGCCTCTTTTTTTGTCGGAGCGTTTGGTGGGGTTTCTCGCATTGGCTCTTCCGAGGCCCGGTTGCCACCCTGGCGCGCACGAAGTCGGAAGTAGGGTTAATTGCCCGGGTGCGCACCTTTGCCAGGGTGGGCACCTTACCTGGGCTGCGCACCAGGGCGGGCTCAAGATGGCACGCGCGTTCCGTTTTTTTCACTATCTTTCAAAACGGAAATTTTAAAATCTCCTTTTTTTTTTGCCTTTTCTGGAAATTAGTGAAGGCAGCGCATCAAAGGTGCGCACCTCGCTGCCCACCTTGGTGTGCTCTGAGGTGCGCACCCGGGAGCGCTACGAAGTGTGCTCCAAGGTGCGGCGTGCACGTTGTCGGAGCCCGGTTTGCCCCGGGTGCGCACCTCGCCTGCACCTTGGCCGGGGTGGGCACCTTGGCTGGGTTTGCCCAGGGTGCGCTCCGAAGCGGGGTTACTGGAGCGCCCCCTCTTTTTTTGTCAGAGCGTTTGGTGGGGTTTCTCGCATTGGCTCTTCCCAGGCCCGGTTGTTGGGTGCGCTCCCACCCTGGCGCGCGCGAAGTTGGAAGTTGGATTAATTGCCCGGGCGCGCACCTTCGCCAGGGTGGGCACCTTGGTGCGCACACCTTGGCTGGGCTGCGCACCAGGGCGGGCTCAAGATGGCACCAGCATTCCCTTTTTCTCACTATCTTTCAAAACGGAAATTTTAAAATCTCGTTTTTTTTTTGCCTTTTATGGAAATTAGTGAAGGCATCGCATCAAAGGTGCGCACCTCGCTGCCCACCTTGGTGTGCTCCGAGGTGCCCACCACGGTGCGCAACGCCGGTGCGAACCCGGGAGCGCCCCGATGTGTGCTCCAAGGTGCGGCGTGCACGAAGTCGGACCCCGGTTTGCCCCGGGTGCGCACCTCGCGTGCACCTTGGTGCGCACACCTTGGCTGGGTTGCGCGGCCTGGTGGGCACCATGGTGCGCACCAAGGAGCGCTCCGAAGTGTGCTCCAAGGTGCGGCGTGCACGAAGTCGGAGCCCGGTTTGCCCCGGGTACGCACCTCGCGTGCACCTTCGCCGGGGTGGGCACCTCGGCTGGGTTGCGCGCCCTGGTGCGCACCAAGGAGCGCTCCGAAGTGTGCTCCAAGGTGCGGCGTGCACGAAGTCGGAGCCCGGTTTGCCCCGGGTGCGCACCTTCGCCGCGGTGCGCACCATGGCGTGCACGAAGTCGGAGCCCGGTTTGCCCCGGGTGCGCACCTCGCGTGCACCTTCGGCGGGGTTGCGCGCCCTGGTGGGCACCATGGTGCGCACCAAGGAGCGCTCCGAAGTGTGCTCCAAGGTGCGGCGTGCACGAAGTCGGAGCCCGGTTTGCCCCGGGTGCGCACCTCGCGTGCACCTTCGGCGGGGTTGCGCGCCCTGGTGGGCACCATGGTGCGCACCAAGGAGCGCTCCGAAGTGTGCTCCAAGGTGCGGCGTGCACGAAGTCGGAGCCCGGTTTGCCCCGGGTGCGCACCTCGCGTGCACCTTCGCCGCGGTGGGCACCATGGCGTGCACGAAGTCGGAGCCCGGTTTGCCCCGGGTGCGCACCTCGCGTGCACCTTCGCCGGGGTGGGCACCTCGGCTGGGTTGCGCGCCCTGGTGCGCACCAAGGAGCGCTCCGAAGTGTGCTCCAAGGTGCGGCGTGCACGAAGTCGGAGCCCGGTTTGCCCCGGGTGCGCACCTCGCGTGCACCTTCGCCAGGGTGGGCACCTCGGTGCGCACATCTTCTCAATGTTTTCTTGCCTTTTCTGGAAATTGGTGAAGGCAGCGCATCAAAGGTGCGCACCTCGGTGTGCTCCGAGGTGCGAACCCGAGAGCGCTCCGAGGTGCCCACGAAGTCGAAAGTCGGGTTAATTGCATTGTTTTCCCCGGGTGCGCTCCGAGGTGCGCAACATCGGCGCGCACCAAGGAGGGCTCCGAAGTGTGCTCCAAGGTGCGCACGATGGCGTGCACCTCTGGTGCGCACGATTCGGAGCTCGGTTTGACCGGGGTGCGCACACCTTGGCTGGGTTGCGCACCTTTTGTGCGCTCCAAGGTGCGCACGAAGTCGGAGCTCGGTTTGCCCCGGGTGCGCACCTTCGCCAGGGTGCGCACCTTGATGCGCACGCCTTGGCTGGGCTGCGCACCTTGGTGGGCGCCATGGTGCGCACCTTTCGTGCGCTCCAAGGTGCGCACGAAGTCGGAGCTCGGTTTGCCCCGGGTGCGCACCTTGGTGGGCGCCATGGTGCACTCCGAGGTGCCCAAGATTGGTGCGCACCAAGGAGCGCTCCGAAGTGCGCTCCAAGGTGCGCGCGAAGTCGAAAGTTGGGTTAATTGTCCGGTTTGCCTCGGGTGCGCACCTTGCGTGCACCTTCGCCAGGGTGGGCGCCTTGGTGCGCACACCTTGGCTGGGCTGCGCACACCTTGGCACCCGCGTTTCCTTCATTTTAAATTTTTTTTTTTTACAATCTCTCAAGTGGGAAATTCTATAATCTCAACTTTTTTTGCCTTTTCAAGAAACTTTTGAATGGAGCGCATCATTGGTGCGCTCCGAAGTGTGCTCCAAAGCTCTCTCCAGCTGCGTGCACCTGCCCCGGCCGCGCACCCGGCCCCGCCCAGCTTCGCTCACCTGTCCCGGGCGTCTGGTGCGGAACCTTAGAGTAAGAAACATCACCGTGCACCTTGGCCAACGTGCGCGACTCGACCGAGCGCGCACTGGCCGAGGTGCACACCGATTTCACCTGGGTGCGCGCGCAGCACCTCGGGCGCACCGGGGTGCGCGCACAACGCCCGGGTTGCACCGTGGCCTGTGTGCTCGGGGCGCCTCGGGTGCGCGCTCGGTGTCGCCCCCGCGCGCGCGGTAGTGCGGGCAGCGCACCCCGGCCCGGCCCGGCCCCGACGAGAACGCAAACGGGCAAAAGGTTTATTCAAATAGCATTGCGACGCCCGGCGAAAAACTAAAAAAGGGTGCAACACCGGGACTTCCCGGGAGGTCACCCATCCCAGTACTACTCCGGCCCAAGCGCGCTTAACTGCGGAGTTCTGATGGGATCCGGTGCACTAATGCTGGTATGATCGCACCCGTTATGAGCTTGTCGCAGTGTGTACTTAGCAAACCGCGACCCACGTGCGAATCCACCCCGGCCACCCACCCCCGTCGAGGTGCACACCCTCCCTCGCGAAGTGCGCCCCGTTCGCCAAGTGTGAGCCCTGCCCGGGTGCGCGCACCTTGCTAGGGCGTCGGGTGTGCACCCGGCCCGGCCTACGTGCGTGCACCTGGAGGGGGCGTCGTGTGCGTGCAGTGTCCCGTCTGCAACGCGGTGCCCACACACCACCTCGGGCGCAACGACCTGCGCTCACATGTGGGCCGAGTGCACCTTGGTGCATGTTCGGGGCGCCTCGGGTGCACGCTCGATCTTGCCCCGGTGCACCAAGGCGCTCGGTTTGCCCCGGGTGCGCACTTGGTGCAAGGTGGGCACCCAAAATAGGGATCAAGCACCAAAACACAAGTTTCGGGATGCAAAATGGGACCCAAGGACCACAAATGCGTTCCAAGACCCATGATGGGTCCACGAGAACAAAAATGTGTTCCGAGACTTAATAAACAAATATTGGGTTTTAGGAGAAGAAACATGCTCTGATGCCCAAAACGAGAATCGACCCCGAAAAGGCCACAGGCCAAAAGTGGGATGCGAGACAAAAAAAAATGGGACCCGAGGACCAAAATTGGGTTCCCAGGTCGAAGACAGGGCAACCGGACAAGAAACGACCTCTAAGGCTCGAAATGAGTCCCGACGACTAAAACTTGACAAGAAGCACCCATCAGGCACCCAACTCGACACCCATGGGATGCCGACCCACCCGGGCTTCCACCTAGCACACCTTGGCACCCACCCACCCTCGCACCCAACCTCGCACCCAACTTAGCACCTTTGAACCCACATTGGCACTCACCCTGACCCTGGCACCTTGGAACCCACATTGGCACTCACCTTGACCCTGGCACCCACCTTTGCACTCACCTTGGGACCCACCCTGGCTCCCACCTCGGCACCCACCCAGACACCCACCTTGGTTCCTTGGCACCCACCTTGGATCCTTGGCACCCACCCCGACACCCACCTTGGCACGCAACTTGGCTACTTGCCACCCACCTTGGCTCCTTGACGCCCACCCCGACAACCACCCCGTGACCTACCCTGGCTAGGGTTGGTGCACACCCACCCTGGTGCCCACCTTGGCACCCACCCTATGACCCACCTTGGCACGCACCTTAGTACCCACCCCGTTACCCACCCTAGGACCCACCCCGTGACCCACCTTGGCCAGGGTGGGTGCACCCACCCTGGTGCCCACCTTGGCACCCACCCATCCTAGCACCCAGCCTGTGACCGGGCTTGGAACCCAACCTTGCACCCGCACCCGTCTTGGCCAGTGTGGGTGCGCACCCATCCTGGCACCCACGTTGTGACACACCCTTTAACCCACGCACCCTAGCACCCACGTTGGCACCCACCTTGGAACCCAACCTAGCAACTTGGCACCCACCCCGTGACCCACCTTGGCATCCACCATAGCAGTCGCCGACTTGGCACCCACCTCGGCACCCACCTTGACACTTGTGGACCCACCTTGCCACTCACCCTAGCATCGACCCATCCTAGCACCCACCCTGGCACCTTTGCACCCTAGCACTCACCCATCCTAGCACCTAACCTGTGACCCACCTTGACACTCACCCTCGCACCCACCTTGGAACCCAACCTAGCACCCACCCACCCTGACACCAACCCTAGCACCTACCCACCCTTGCACCCACCCTGTGACCCATCTTGGCACCCACCCATCCTACCACTCAACCTATCACCCACCTTCTCACCCACCTTGGCATCCACCTTAGCACCCACCCACACTGGCACCTTGGCACCCACCTCGGGCAAGGTGGGTGCACACCCACCCTGGCACCCAATTTAGAACCCACCGAGCATGTTACCCACCTTGGCACCCACATTGCAGCCCACCCTAGTACCCACCCTATGACCCACATTGGCATCCACACCCTAGCACCCAGGCACCTCGACACCCGCCTTGACACCCACCCTAGCACTGAACCTGTGACCCACCTTGGAACTCACCCTAGAACCCACCCACCCTGTGAACCACCTTGGCATCCACCTTAGCACCCACCCACCTTGGCACCCACTCTAGCACTCACCCATCCTAACACCCAACTTGTTACCCACCTTGGCACCCGCCCTCGCGTCCACCTTGAAACCCACCCTAGCACCCACCCACGCAGGAGCCCACCTTGGCACCCAACCTAACACCCACGCATCCTGGCACCCAACTTGTGACCCACCTTGGAACCCACCCTAGTACCCACCTTTGAACCCACTATATCACCAACCCACCTTGGCACCCACCCTATGACCCTCTTTGGAATCCACCCTAGCACGCACCCACCCTGGCACCCACCATGGAGCGCACCCTAGCACCCACCCACCTCGGCACGCACCTCAACACCCACCTTGGTGTGCGCACTGCGCCAACCTCTCAAAGACCCTATGTGGTGCGCTCCAAAGTGTACACCTTTGGTGCGCTCCAAGGTGCGCACCTTTGGTGCACACCGAGGTGCACACCAAAGTGTGCACCGAGGTGAGCACCAAAGTGCACTCCAGGGTGCACACCAAGGCGTGCACCTTTGGTGCGGTCAATGCAAACGAATTCGGAAGTTGGGGTCGATGTCCTAATCGCTGCTGCAGACTACACGTATGAGAATCGGACAAATAGCTTTATATAGGGGAGGTGTTGCGTTTGATGGGTCGACTCCCCTGGTTGTGTGCACTGCACCAACTTCAAAGACCCTGTCTTGTTTAAGAAGTCAAAAGTTGGGGTGGATGTCCTAATCATTGCTGCAGTCTACGCATGTATGAGAATCAGACAAATAGCTTATATAGGGGAGGTGTTGCATTCGGTGGGTTGACTCCCCTGGTTGTGCGCACTGCGCCAACCTCAAAGACCCCGCATAGCAGAAGAAGTCGGAAGTCGGATTTTGGTGAGCACCAAGGCGTGCACCTTTGGTGCGGTCAACGCAGACGAATTCAGAAGTTGGGGTGGATGTCCTAATCGTTGTTGCAGGCTACACATGTATGAGAATCAGACAAATAGCTTATATAGGGGAGGTGTTGGGTTTGATGGGTCAACTCCCTTGGTTGTGCGCATTACGCCAACCTCAAAGACCTTGTTTTCGTTAAGAAGTCAAAAGTTGGGGTCAATGTCCTAATGGCTCCTGCAGGCTACACATGTATGAGAATCGGACAAATAGCTTATATAGGGGAGGTGTTGGGTTTGATGGGTCGACT